>NC_133394.1:34046718-34351250 GCF_047511655.1 Castor canadensis | reverse complement strand
AGAAATAGAGGTGTTTCTGGTGAAAAAAGAATAGATTAATTTTGCCTTGCTCATGTGACTGTTTTTAAGCTGTAAAATAATAGAAACAAACACAGGAAAAGAAAATTCCCAAATACAAAAACCACAAACATGTTGTTGATTGTAAAAACAAAGCATTATGTATCCATAGTATTAGCTTAATACTTGTCTCAAGTGATTTGACAATGTAAAAGTTGGTTGTGAACATTAGGCAACTAAATAATCCAATTTCCTCTGGATGTAAATATTCATATGTATTTGTAAATTAACTCCATAATTGGCATGAAATGTGTTTTCTTCCTAAGTGTGATCATCTGTTTTATACTTAATTAAAGCAAATTTCTTCCACTTTTCTCATTATAATGATGACATGGCATGCAAGAAAACAGAGCATGTTAATCAAACATTATGATTAACTGTTTAACTTCATGGAAAAATGATCATTATGGATGTTCAGTAATGTTCATTTCGCTACATTACATGTGAAGTTAGTTCCATTGTTCATGTGATGAAGTCAAACATTTGTATATCTTGCTAATGAAGAAAATTTAGAAATCTTTGGGTTATAAGTTTGAATTTCCTCTTTTCACCTTGCAATTTAAACAGTACATTTAGAAAATGTGCATTGTTACATGGAATTTAATTTGTTAACTGGCCTCTTATGAGAGTACTGAGGATTGTAATATTCACTGAGCATTCATTTCATTCTAGGTGTTAACTGCTTTCAAGATTGCTTGAAGTGGGATAAAATAGAGCTTCTGAAAATAAAGTTTTATAGTGTACCATGGATGGCTTTGAATAATGTGATTTAATTTCCCTCTTAAAATAACTTCTAAGATAACTTTCCTTATAGTTTGGCCTGCTATAAGGTAGATGAAACAGAGAATGAGTACTTAGCTTAAAGGTAAGATTTTATTGTCACAATGTTTTTTCCTTCATGCTAGTTGGTAATATTTTTAAAATTTGATTCGGACTCAGTCTTTTTAAAGTAATATACTAGAATATCTTCCTCACTGCATTGTTCAGAATGTGGTAGAATACCTTGGGAAAGTAGAAAAGGTTTCATTAAAATTTTGTGCATGTATTATTCATGGTTGTGAATATGGGTGTAGAGAAAGGATCTGGGTATAAAAATTGATGATATCATCAAAGAAGTTTGAATTAGAAAAGTGCAATTGTGTTTATTGAGTTTGAAGACAATAATAGTAACTTTTTATAGAAATACAAATAATTTTCTATGTATTTTTAGCTAATATTATCTTTAGGCTTTCCTTTAATATCTTGTCGGGATTCTAGGAATTTCTGTTAAGAGCTAGGTTGTGACTACTGTATGCATGCACATTTGTCATTAGCTTAAGTGTATTTATTTGCAATTATATTACTTAGTGTGGAATTTTTCCACCTTTTTTTCCTTATTCTGTGACTCCACATTATTAATGGATTTTCAAATGGTCCTTTCACTATTATGCTTCCTAGATGTAGTGATGAAAAAGTTAAACTTTTGAGTACGAGATCATGAAATTATGAGATGTCAGACTTACACAGGGAAGCCAAAGACCTCAACCACACACCCTTCCATTCCTCCCATTTGTATGCCCTGTAGCAAAGTAGGAACTTTAACACTGGGTCCCCAGCTCATTGTATGACACAGAATAGGCATTTAACAATGCCTTCTAAGTGAAGGAACCCACTCACATCCTCAGGAGATATTCTCAGAAGGACCATGTGTTTATTTGTGTCATTGAGCTTGCTGATCTCTAGTAGAAATGAAGGCGACAAAATAGTGGTTGAATGCATTCTTCTGTTGGTTGCTGATCGCCTCTGTCTGACTTAAGATTTTTAAAAAATGTGTATTTCTGCTCATTTCAGTTCCTTAAACCTGTTATTTTCTCCTTCATATCTGCATACTTCATTATGACTCTTCATTTTTCCCAGACAGCAGCTTGTTGTACAGTTTATCATCATCACTGAACTGTTCTATTATTTGTGTTCTTATAGGGATGTTGGTTGAACTGCACTTTCCATTGTTGCACATGGTTTTTTCCTTTGCTTTTTCTAAATCAGTTGTTTTGAGAAAGGAATTTCAACTTTGAGTAATTATTCAGCTTTCGTAGTGTTTGTGAAAACAGAAATTGGCCTACTCCTGTCAAGTGATAGGGGAAAATTTGGGTGTGACTTTTTTTTTTAAATGAAGGGGGAAAAATTCAACAATGAAGGTGGGAGAGTATGCTTGTTTTTCCACATTTCAATTCCAAAGGGGGAAAATGTTACTTGATAATAATAATGCAGTTTTTTTTCTTAGAGTAGTTAATGTTAGCTAGGTAATATTTGATAGTAAACTCACTTATTTAACTGAGGAATTCTTTAGCGAGGAAGTGTTAGTCTCTTTTGTATTAATACTGAGAAGGAAAACTTCAGTGTATTTTTTAGCTCTGACTCCGTCTCTTCCTCTTCTTTTCTTTTTCTGCTTTTCCTTCGTGATTTTTTCTTTGTCATTTTCTCTTTCTCTGCTCCTCCTTTCCTTCTGTCAAGCTTATTAAGATTCTTCTCCTAACTGGGCTTTTCCAGGTTGAGTGATTGACTCTTAAGCTTTTTGAGAGGAAAAATACAGTCATAGCATTTCTTTTCTTACATTAAGATGACCTCTTTAGTATTCCTTAATGCTTCTGGAAGTGTTGACCTTGTTTAGAAAGGCTCATGGTTTGATTCATTCAATAATGTCAGGATTTCAGTCCCTTAGTCTACCTCATCCAGTAGTTTTTGTGCGATATCCATTCTATCCAACTGATTGCACTTACACTTATTTCTGTTTTTGAATGTGGTTCCACTGAGACTATAGTTTTGGGTATATTTCTGGGATTTGTTAAACAGGTGAAATGGTAGTCTTACCAGGGGTGAATACTTGATACGTGTGTGTGACTTGTGTTTTGAAAATGGAAGAGACGTTCCCTTATACTATAAGGAAACTGTGTTATTGAGAAATGATATGAAGTGCCAGGCTTATTTATTTATTTATTTTTTGGTGGTACTGGGGTTTGTACTCAAGACCTCGCCTTTGCTAGGCAGTTGCTTTACCACATAAGCCATGGCTCCCAGCCCCAAAATGCCAGGCTTATTTAGCTAGTGAATGGCAGATTATTGCCTGATTCTTCCTGCTAACTTGAGGACCAGAAAACATTCTATTACACTGTGTCCCTCACTCAGAATATAAAAAAAATTTGATTTGATAGTCTAAAAATTGCATACATTTCTGAAATTTATCTAGAATACCAAATTTAATAAATGAGGTGGTTTGGTGTGGTATAGTATATAGCATTAAAACCAGATGTACCCGAGTATGCTTCCAAACTTGCCACTTAATTTTACAGCCTATATATATATACAATGTGTTTAACCTCTTTTTCTTAACCTGCAGATGAGAAAAATAAGTACTTATTTTTTATGGTTGTGGTTCTGCCAGTTCTCAAATCCATGTGTTTAAGAGTTAAATGCTTTGAGGCTACAAGAAATCTGTAGAATTCCAGCCTCAGTTTACCTACTAGTGTAGCTCATTTCCTCAACAAATTTTAGAAGCATTACTAAAAGCTAGCATCATTTAGTTGATTTGTGCTCCAAAATAGCATCCTTTCCTTACATAGTTTTTGGAACAATTTTTTTGAAGGTATATAATAATACTTGTACACAACTTTAAGAAAGTTTTAGTAGCTTCTCTTTCAAAATGGTTTCTCATATGATTTACCACAGATGTGATGATTTTATTTAACTTTTCAAGTAGTTTATTAAAATCTACAGGACATTTTTATAGGGATTAATACTTCTACAAGGTAGTTTTGAGGGACATGTTTTTGGAATGCAAGGTCCCAATCTGGTGATGCATTATTAAAATATAGTTAATAGTACCATGACTGGGAACAGTGAAGAAAATTCAGAATTCAAGTAGTGAAATAATGCTCATATATTACCAGCAATATTTCCTTAGTTTGGGGCAGTGCCATTCATCATTAAAGTGAGAATAAAATAGTTCATATAATTTAAGCGAAGTTAGGAACTATATTATTATTTTCCTTTACATGATATAATGGACAAGTTATGTTTCCAAGGAGAAGTCATGTGTGGATGATGCAACTTATTGATAGTGAAATACCTTTCCTTTATATTTGTATGGAGGTCAGCCAAAATTTTCACCTCAAAAAGCACCATAAATCTTAGATTCTTCTATTAGATATTCATTCTTGCACAAAAGTCCAAGACTTAGTAGCTTTTTTCTTTCAGTTAAGTCAAATAGTTGTTAAAAAAAGATGTTCTAAATTGGTAACGATGCAGTCTATCATTTACTGAATATTGAATATGCTTTATCTCTCCACCCCTTGCTTACAACTTTAACCTTAAATGGATAATACTGTGTTTCTAAATCTTTGCTAGATGGAACTTTTTTTTACTGTATAATAAAATAGAAAATAAATAGAGACAACTTTTGCTTGATTTCTAGTATTTAGAAACGAGGAATTTGGAAGAAATCAAAATAATGTGTATTATTATTATTATTATTATTATTATTCCGTTGGGGGGAGGGTTGAACTCAGAGCTTTGTGCCTGTTACATAGGTACTCTGTCACTTGAGTTATGCTCCATTCATTTTTTACTTTAGTTATTCTTCAAGTAGACTCTCTAGTTTTTCCCTAGGGCCAGCTTCAGATTGTAATTCTTGTATCTATGGAGTCAGGTATAGCTGGGACCGCAGGTGTTCACCCCCATGTCTTGCTTATTGATTGAGATGGTGTCTTGCTAACTTTTTTGCCCATGTTGATCGTTGATCTTGAACCACAATCCTCCTGATCTCTGTCTTCTGAATAGCTGGGATTATAGACATAAGCCTCCCCACCTGGCTTATGTATTGATTAAAACATTCTGTGTTTTGTTAATAACCTTACTCAGTTACATATATGTATTTCTTAGAAAGATATGTTTATATTCTCTTGTATTTTGCTTAATTTCTCTTGGCTAGCTGAATAGGGTTTGTCTTTTAATTTTATGGGGATTTGTGTCTATTTTTTAATATTGTCAAGACATAGTTCTCTTTCTGGCTTGAAAGCCCATGTTACATTTGGTTTAAATGTAATTGTACATTTGTTTTTTATTATTTACAATGTTAATTGTACATTTTAATATTCTAAATATTACATTTGGTTAAATGACTTTTCCTCAGTGTATACTTAATTCATTGGCTACATACAGGACAAACTAAGGAAAAGATATGTAAGTTTTCCTAGCAAAGAGGTACATAGTTAATACTTGTTGCACCATAAGAATGAAAATGAAAATGCTGGTCATTGCCATTGGGGTGAATGGATTGTGTTCTGACATTTTACTCCAGCAGGAAGCCAAGAAATATATTAGTTTATGTGAAAATGAGAGAAATGACTTGGATAAAAACTCATTTGGTTTTATAGTAACATTTGATGGCTAGATTTTTCAGAGAGATCTCCCAGGTGACTTTGGTGTCTAATGATATCAATAAACATCTATAAACCCTGCTGTGGGAGGGGTTGCAGTCTTCATTTTTGAGCTTCTATGTAATAGGTAGGATTACATCTTTTTGTTTGCTGAGGCCTTACCAATACAGAAAGCCAGCATGTCTTATTGTATGGAGGTCATCTCTCAATGATGGCTCTTCTGAGTCCTCATCTTTTTCCTGTTAAATCACAGCACTGGGATCTGCCTTATTTTTTTGTTTTCCCTCTCATTTTACCAGGTCTCATAATGATAATGGTAAGCTTTTATTGAGCACCTCATACATGTCAGGCATTGTTCTAAGATTTTGTATGACATGTATTATTGTTTAACCCTCATAAATACCTCATGCTGTTATCCCCACTTTACAGATAAAGAAACGCAGGCACAGTGATAGTAAATAAATTACCTGAAGACCCAAATCTATTAGATAACCAAAAAAGGATCTAAAGCTACACAGTGGGAGTCTTAGAGTCTTGAGCCAAGCACATCTGCATAATTCAGACTTCTTTAACACGAGGTCCTAAAACAAGAACTGTCTTAAGAGAAGAAATCTGTTATGATTAATCTTTATAAATAGGTGATTGATCCTATTTGTTATCTCTGATTGGCATATGGAAAGGTTGACCTGGTCCCCAGAGCACAAATGGATAATACCTACTAATTTTGAAGTGGCATGAAGACAGGAGCCTGTGGCTGTGACAACCTTGTCGATATCAAAAACCGAAGATTTTCTTTCCTTTGCTTGGGATCCTTAGGTATCCTTCTTCTTTAATTACCTTTTTAATGAGAAGCAGCAACTGCCTTTGACAGTTCACAATTTTGCAGCCATTTTCAGATTAATGTAGTAAGCTTTAGCAGAGAGGGGACAGGATTTCAAGTCAAGACTTTAGGATTATGTCTGGGCTATATACACATGCTGTGTTATCTTTCAGATGTAACGTGAACTCATTTTTCTCCCTCTCTTGATCTGTAAATTGATGAACTCTTTGCTGCTTATCACATAGGATTGTTAAGAAGATTAAATGAAATCATGTAAAACATGTATGGATATTTTAATGGTTAATTTTTAAGTTGAAAATCTTATACCCATCTAATAGTTCTTTGTTTTAAATGATGACATTTTCCCCTGCCCAGTAGTAGAAAACTCAAGATAGACATAGCAGTTTTCAACTGAAATTAAATATTAAATTATTTAACCATTATTGATTTAAGGTTACATAATACCATTTAGTATCTTCAAATCATATTTGACTTAAATATTTATGGCTACAGTCATATACTACTAATCAAGTGCTGTGTATATTAGACTAAATGATGTTAACTTGTGTGTTTTGGTGCTAAGTATCAAGCCCAGGGTCTCACACATGTTAAGCAAGTGCTCTACCACTGAGCCAAATCCCTAGCCCTAAAAGATTTAACTTTTACTTCATGATAGTACACCATTTAGTGTGGCGTAGATAATAAACTTTTATTGCATGATAGAATACCACTTAGTGTGGTGCATTTATGAACAAACAAAAAAAAGCAGGTTTTCTTTTTTTTCACTTTTTAAAAACATTTTCATTAATATAGTTATACAAGGAGTTTCATTGTGACATTTCATATATACATATATTGTGCCTTGGTTTGGTTCATTCCCTCATCATTCTCTCTTTTCCACCACTTTCCTCCTTAAAATGACTTCTGACAGGTTTCATACATGTATAGATGATAATACCTTAACCAAATTCATTCTCCCTTATTCTCTTCATTTACCCTCCCCCTCCCACTACTACCGTACTATAAACAATATCTGTTTTACATTCCTGTCCTTCATTGTTTGTCTGTTCATTGTTCAGTGTGGTTTTGCCTTGGTGTTTTACCTATAAATATGTTGTGCTTCACTCTTTTTTTTTTTAAATAGCATGTCCTTAATTTAAGCAAACTAATGTGTTTTTTTAATTTTGATTAAAATTTCTGACTAATTTCATTTTCTTTCTGTTGTTAAATAATCATATTTGTATGGACTGAATGACTCACTTTGTCAAAATAATTGGTTACTTGCTTATAGTAGGCTTTCTCAAAACCTATTGTAATGGTACGTTAGGAAGGAGGAGTTTTGTGAGAATAAAGTTGGGAAATGAGACCTAATTGATCATCCTTATAGATATTCATGAAACACATGGTCTCTTTAAAACTCTATGAAAATTTTCCATTAGTAAACCCATTCATCCACGTTTTATACAGATGTTCTGGAGCTTTTTCCCTCTAGAAATTTTTTTTTAATGAAACATCTGTTAGCCCAGTGTTTGGAAATACTTCTGTGTACATAAAAATCTGATGTTCTTGGAAGGCCCAGTATTCTCTGTCTCTGGAATCTATGGAAATTGCCCCTTTGAGTCTTCCATTAAGGTCACATTTTACTCTTAGTATAATTTTTATATTTGCTGGTGAGAATGAATAATATTCTGGGGCCATCTTTAATTCCAGTTGGCAAGATAAAAATCTTTCCTATTAAGCTGGTTAGATGGTACATGCATTTATGTAACATTCAAGTTCTTTCAGACAGATATGACACGTGTAATGAGAATTTTCACATATAAAAAAATGCTGGCATTTAGAACAAAAGAAACTTCGTGAATTCACTGAAGCACAATGAAAACAAATTGTTATATATATATAAAACAAGGTTGAGTTCATACTGCATACCAAGTACTGCACGAAGCATTTAATGCAAGTGTGCTCTTATGTCATACTTCCAACATTTTTTTGAGGTAACTATCACTGTCTCCATTTTACAGGTAAGGAAACTAGTTTACAAGGATTTTCTTAATACCCCAGAGGTGTTAAAGCCAAATTGTGAAGTTAGGAAATTAGATAATTCAGAACTAATAGCTACTACATTTTGCTACATTTAGAGCTCAGATTCTGCTCCATTTTGGTAGATATTGTTAATAGCAGTTGTTTAAGGAGTGTACAGGAGGCACATTTTAAACAAACTTACAGGCTAGTCTGATAGGTGGCAGCTAGTACTGATGTAAAAATTTTGAATTTGGGATGGAACCCAAATTCAGTGGAAATACTTTGCAGGATCACTTACTTCTGGATCTAATTCATCAAAAATCAAATGAAAAGAAAAAGCTTATACCATTTATAAGCTGAATATTGAACCACTTGTTGCCGATAATGTTTTGGTCTTTTTCAATAGTGGCAGCAATTAAATAAGAAAACAAAAGGGCCAAGTATAACATTCAAGGAGCAAACTGCATACAGGGTGGATACTGTTGCATTGAGAGAATTACATAGATGTGAATCATAGGTCAGTAAAATATCAGAAAACTGTGTTTTTAAGGCTGCAGTGTTTATCACTGGACAAGAAACAGTGGACTCAAAAGAAAAAAAGAAATTCCCAAACATTAGGAAACCTGGAGAGCTAAGTGGGTACCTGGTCTTTATCCTTATTTATCTGTAGATATTTGGCTGAGTTAGCTCTTATCTGCAGAGGGGTGTAGCAAGGGTTAAAAGCACAAAGCCAGAGCCAGGGTGTTTTCTATAAGCTCTGACTTTATCTAATCATTTGCTATGTGATTTTTGTAGTCATTTTATTTCTTTGTTCCTGACTTCTTGCATATGAAAAATGGAAGATAATCCCTGTATCACAGGCTTGTTGTGAAGATTCAGTGAATTAGCACATGTAAAGTGTTCATTAAATGAGCTGTGATCATTAGTGATTACTATTATTATTTATTATTAACACTAGTACTCTTACTCTCTTTGATCCTTAGTTGCTTCATCTAGAAACTTAGGTAGAGATACTGAATGATATTTAAGAACATAACTTAAGATTTGTGCACATTTTAACTCAGTATGGGATTTGTCTAATGATTTGTGGGGTGTCTTATGAGTATATGACAATATGAAATTACTTTGTTAAATACAAAGAGCAAAATAAAAAATAAACACAAGTAAAGAAAGATCTGTGACCCAAGGGTATTTTATTATTTGGTGTTCAAGTAAGTGAAGGATTTAGATGGAAGGAGGGTTTTTTCAGAAGTTGTGACATTTGAATAAGGATTATTAGGAGAACACATGATCATGGAGGTAAACAAGGCATTTGGTAATCATGAGAAATACATATGCAGTGTTTTCTATGCAAATAATGTTAAAAGTAATTTGCAAATATTTGTTTCCTTAATGTTTAATTTATTTGTATTTAGAGAATTATCTAGTGAGATGTGAATCATATGTCAGTAAATTATGAGACAAATGTTTTTGGAAAGCTGTTATGTTCATCACTGTGAGTAAGAAACAGTGGACTTAAAATGAAAGAGCATTGCTCTGGGAATTGGGGAGCAAGGCATGTGCTTAGCTCTGTAGCATAGAGCATTTAAATAATTTGCTCAAGATGATGCAGTTTACCTAAGCAGCCTGGCTGCTGCATTTGTGCTTCAGTCCCTTCACCTCACTATTTATGACATTTCATAGAATAATTGGGATACTGAATAAATTGGTTGTAGCCAGACTATAGTGTATAAAAGTAAACATACAGTAAGAGTAGATAGCTGGGAACATGGAGAAATAGTCTGCTTATTATTGAAATAATCCAGATAAGAGTGTAATAACTGGACTGAATGGTTGCTGTAGTAATGATGAGGAGAGATTGGGTCATGGACTCTTGAGAATCTGTTGAACTGTACATTTTCTCTCTAAAAATTTGTCCAACATACAAAATAACAATGAAGTTTCAACATCTCATAAATCCATTATTTATTTGATGCTGTATCTTAGTTGTTTTCTTTCCTTTTGTAGGGATTGTATATAGGAATATGCAAAATTTTATTTGTGTTTGTTTTGTGTTCTATGTGTTTTCCTGTAACAATCATATTTTAAAATATCTTTTCAATGTTCTTGTTCTTTGGTAAGTGACTTTCACAAAATTTAATCTTGGTAGATTCTTGATGACTTTTTCAGCATTGTACTCAAGAGCATATGTGCATATAAATTAATGATTGCAGTGAAATTTTCCATATTTTTCTTTCTTTGTTGTTTGAGTTCAAAAATGATGGTAAACCATGGCCAATAGATTGTCTCTAATAAACATTTTGTGTTTATTAAGAAACACTCGTAATTTGAATAGCTCTATCCGGGATGGGAAAATTATTCGCATTAAGAAAATGTACCATAAATGGCTTCTTGCAGAGAATAGATAATTCTATCTTTGCTTCTAGGACATACTTTTTCTGTCCATTGGGCATGGAAACCTTAAGGGTAATTATAGTTTAGTGGTTGTGGGAGTTCAGAAGGGGTTGGATAACTGATTATTGTTTTGTTTATCACTTGGTGTGAGAGTAATAATTGGGTCCCCTTTGACTATGTGGGGAGTCACTGTAGCCAGTGCCTGTGAGGAATTGCTCTAGTAAAACTCACATGCTATTCAGGATTTTGCTTGTCTCTCTCCCTCCCTCCCTCCCATCTTCCCTCCCCTTAACTCAAACTTTTGTTCACCAACTTGTAAAAAAAATTCAGTTTTTTTCATTCTTTTTCCTTATTTCTTAAGCTTTCTCTGAATTTTTCCTATACTTTGGACTGTTAGACTTTCATTTATGAAAGTATACGTCACTTCTTTGTGATGTTGAATACTCTCAGGAATCATATACTGTTATTAACCAGTTACTTTGGAAGAAGCATTATCAGAAAAGCAATTTTTCAAAAGTTTGTATACTTTCTCAGATTTTAGGCTAAATACAGAATACTAGTTTTTAATTAGTTTATTTACATTTACATAATGGATAGAATTTTCTTCCTTTAATGCTTAATGAATGTACCCTACATATCATTTTTTAAAAATATACCTAATATGTAAGGCATTAGCAAGTTGAAGAATATTTTGAGTTCCTTTATGAATCACTTAAGTTACATGTTTGGGAGTGAGGGCCTTTTTCTGATTTGAATTCTATTCCAAAAAGATTTGACAATGATAGGAACCTTCAGTTATGTCCAGTAATCAGGGAAGGAGATTTTTTGCTGATGGTGAACTTATTACATAATTAGGACATATGTCTTTTAAAGAATAAGTCACTTAAAATTATGAGTAATGATAGTGTATTGAAATGGTATGTTTAACTCTTTCTTTGTAGCAGAATGCATTGTCTAGTAATCTGGAGTAAGAGATAATTATGAAGTGTGGAATGTTTATCATCATGGACATCATGGATGTGCTAATGATGTCCCTGAGGGCAACTGTGAAATATGAATCTGTATGCACTTTGCGGTGAGCATTGTTGCTCCTATTCTAGGTGTGAATTGCATTGTGGTTGATGAGGACAGTAGGAAGCACAGCTCTCAGTCAGTGGACCGTTATTATGTAATAAGGAACATAAGTAAAATACAACTCAGTTGTTGGAGTTATATCACACTATCACTATCTGATGTGTGTGTGTGTGATTACTTTTCATTGAATATATTCTGTATCTTTCCTTTATATTAACCTGTCAGTAGTTCGCATTTAATCATGATGATTTTTTTGAGTGGGAATTTCAAGGCAATGAATGATTTTAAATGATGCGATAATAAAATAATACTATGGTTCTAGTCTCCCAGTTGTGAATTCTGTACATGCAACAAAAGTAAAAATTTATTTCATTAATTTTAATTAAAACCATTAACAATGCTGCCTAAATGACTACCACCATGGCTAGCATGTTTTTAGCTGGACAGTGAACAGCTTTTGGAATTGAAGCTTTTTGAATGTTTTGAGGAACCATAATGCAAAATGATATGTCAGGGCAATTGTGGTGCTTCATCATTTTAGATGTGCTTAGAATGAGTTGCATATTTCAGGTTTTTGCTACTTTTGACAGATGCCTTTCACAGTAAACTTTTCAGTTGTCTTGGCTAATAAGATTTGACTAAGCCTGACTGGTCTTAGAAAACTTGTCCTGCAGAGATACTAAAAAGGGAACACAGAGGAAGTCTTTTTCCTCTTAAGCTATTACCAACATGTAGATATGCTGTGATAATGTCAGTTTATTAAGTCTCAGATATCCTAAGTTTAAGAATTAAAATGTCTTTTTATCTGGGGATGGTAGATCTTATTTGTAATCCAAGCTCCTTGGGAGACAGAAATAGGAGGATCGTGGTTTGAGGCTAGATTGAGCAAGAATTAGCAAGACCCTGTCTCAAAGAACAAACCAGGAATAGTGGCATGCATTCGTAATCTCAGCTAGACAGGGAGCAGAGATAGGAGAATTGGAGTCTAAGGCCAGTCCTGGGCAAAAGTGTGAGACCTTACCTAAAAAATAAATATAGCTAAAAAGTCTATGGCTGTGGCTGAAGTGGTTGAACACTTGTCTAGTAAGCACAAGGTCCTGAGTTCAAACTGTAGTGCTGCCAAAAAGACAAAACAAAATAAAGTAGAATGTCCTTTTTATTGATGCATACCTACTCTCTGACATTCCACAGGATAGTACTTTAGGATATTAAAAACACTGAGGTGATAATGTACTGATGTAGCATTATTTTTATTATTATCTGGTTAATTTTATGTCGTAACAAGCTCAGATTTTACCTGTGATCCTACCATCACATGAGAGTAGAATCATTTAGTAGATCAAACTTTTTGCTGTGACTTTTTCCCTCCCCTTTTTAGTTTTCTATGTCTGGTTTACCTTTCTGTCTCTCATGAGACAGATGAGTTCAGGTCCCACCTTATCATGTGGTATCCATGGTTTCTTCCCTGTAGTAGGTACTTTAAGAGACATTTACTAAATAACAGCTTTAGTTTCTGATTTATTTTGACTGTTGACTCTCATTTTTATAATAACATACTTTTAGATCTGAGCATGGCTCTTTCTCTTCCCTCTTAGAATGCAAATAGTACCACAGATAATTTATCCAAATTATGGTATGAGTAGAGATTTAGAAAAAATCCATTCAGTCTTTTATTCATTAAAAAACATATTGGTTGAATATCTACCAGCAGTCCACTGACTTAGACACTCAATGGAACTTGATTGTTAATCTTTCTAGCTTTACTGTGAAATTGCTCATTTCTTATTTGATTGAAAAAATGATTTTAAATCATAGTTAGCAATTTAATTTTCAAGATAGAACAAATGAAAATAAAATGTGAGAGGATCCTATTGTGAGTGGTATTCCAACATTTAAATATATAGATATATCAAGATTATGATTTGGGTAGTAGACATTTAAGGAACCAAGCATTGGACCTTGTGTATGCTTCTGTATTATTCACTTAAGTGAATGGTGGATGAGAAAAGTCCCATCATCAGAATCAGGCAAACTGAGCATTACTGAAGCATGGAGATGCCCACAGGACCTTATGTTTCCCTGCAACCTGCCAAAGAGCCTGCTGGGAGCAGGGAGCATAGGGGCAGGGCAGCGGGCACTTACAAAATACCTGGGGATTTAGCTCCCACCCTTAGTTCTCTGGAGGGTGATTCTGAGGCACAATATTTCAATCTTTGCTTCACCGTGCTGCACAGATGTAAGATCTGCATGCCAGTTTTATTATTTTTAAATGATCCCTAATATGCAAAAGTGGTAACTTAGAAACAAACTTCATTTGCCGCTTAGAGGTGACATTATTTGTTGTCATTTGGGAAATAGGTTTGCCATTTTATCAAGACCCTTTCAAAGAAGAAAAAGTTTATTCATTTAAAAACATATTCTGATGCCTGTAGGTGTTTCAGTCACAGAGGATGGGGACTGTGGGTGGGCACGTGGGCACAGAAAATGTGTGGGCATGTAGAGTTGAATGATGTATGTGAATGACTTGTCTGTGGGCATAGATGGATATTTTCATATCAGTTTGCAAGAAAAGGAAATATACTTTTCAGTGTTATTTTTAATAGGATTTTTAAGTTCATGTTCATTAAAGAATTTTTGATCAAATCTAACACAGGCAAAGTCTTTGCTTATAGTTTATGTCTTACTTAGATTGTTAAGGATTTATGAATGGTAAAGTGTGCATTGGGTTAAATAAAGTTTTAGAAATGCCTTGGTAGTCTTCATTTCTAAGGAGTAAATATTATGTTTAAAGGGACTTGCTCACTTGGGAGATAAATTCACCTTGTCTTGAAGTATCTCTCCTGTTTGTTTCTTGATTTTAATCTCTTTCTGTGACTTATTTCTCCAGAGGAAAAGAGAAAATATTTAAGGCTAAAATAAGTAAAATAAAAGAATTAAAATAATTTTATGCATTTCTATAAATTTGCTGTTCTGGAGATTACTGTAAATACCAGTTTCTGAAAATATTGCTATAATCATTTCCTTAATATTTATATATATATATATATATATATATTTTCTAACTTAACACATCCACTATTGAAAGTAGACTCTTTTAGAAAACAGCTCTTCAATTATGTATTTTAAAACCTTAAAACCTTAAGCATTTAATTTGAATTAAATACTTAAAACATTTAATATTTAGGTAAAATTCTCAATTTAATCTAATCAATAGCAAAATATGATTTTGCTTTTCTCATATCCACATAATAGTTTGTGGTTGGTATACCACCATGCTGATCATTGGATTTGTGTGTCTAACTTGTATTTTAACAACAAAAAATCAAGTTTTACTTAACCTTTTCAGTAATGCAAAAATATTTTAAAGCTCTTCAAAAAAGCTTTTATCAAATAATCTTACATGTTGAATCATTATTGCATAATTTATTCATTATGTAAGTCATTTGCAATTATAATGAAATGAACTAGCCAAAATATCAAAAGTTAAAGTAGTTTTATGATAGAACTTCCCAAGACTGCATGTGGAGGGGGTGTGGGCTGTCACATGTTTCTGTGTCCTTTGGTCCTTAGATGTGATGATTCCTAGAAAATAAGAGCACAAGAAAAACCGAACATGTTAAGGATAAGAAGTAGCTATATACAAATAAGTATTTTTAGATGAAAATTACTTTAGAGTACAGATTATAAAAATGCACTGTTGTTTGAGATGCTTGTTTTCTCTATAATCCCTTATAGTTGGAATGATAAGTCTTTTAATTAGTGTCTGATCTTTAGTAAATAATTAGTTGTGACACATTTTGGAGTTAGATTTAAAATGTGCTCTGTATAATATATATTCTGTAAGTCAGGGAGGGAAAAGGAAATTGCTTACTTTAATAAATGCTTAGAGTACCATAATGCCCTTTTATTGACACTTTTGGGATGTTACATAAAACACCACTACAAAAGGAGGTATTCATTTTGCTACTGAAATGATCAGGACACATTCGGTGTCTGTTAACTGAATATATCTTAGGGCTTATAAGTGTATGGTGGTGTTTAGAGTTGCTGGGTAAGGAGGTCCCTGCTAAGGTGGAAGAAGTCATCATGGTAATAGTAAAAAAAAACAAAAACAAAAAAGCAGTAAATTAATAATTGGGATTTTTTTTTATAGATTTGTGAAGAATCTTTTTTGTTTTAGTGGGACTGGATGTTTCTGTTTATGAGATTAATATTCATCCACATTTGAGGTAGCTTGCATATTTTGGTTTGACAGACATTAAAACTGATAATGAAAGCCAACGATTTTCAAACAGGTAAGTGTTGAAATACACATTGGGGGATTATTCATCAGAAAAGGTTCTTCTAAGATGTTGGGAATCTGCAGGAACAGCCCAAGTAGAACCCTAAATAAATATGTTCGTACAGATTTTAAAGGCTAACTGCAGTGAATTTTTAGCTCTCTCTCTTAGACTTGCTTTTATATCATTGCATGCAGCTAGACCTTGCATGGATAAGTTTATATATCCCCTTACTGACAGAATTTTAAAAATCTGTATAGAAATTAAGTCCTATTGTTTAATATTAAATAAATGGTTTTTTTATTAACATAGATTAGTTGTTACAAAGTAAGTGACCATCATTCTTATTTAAAGGCAATTACAGTGCACAACTAGTTTTCAGATAGTTTGAATTTTTGTAGGAATCAAGTGAAAGTTAGAAGAGAACAAAGGCTAAGGAATATAACTTCCACTTGCCTTGCTGTCTTTTGCTGAGAAGGATGCACAGCTTAGAACACAACTTCCCAATAAAAGGAAGAATATGTGAAAGGAGTAGCAAGCATTTATTAAGCATTTATTCAGTATATCCTAATAAAAGGAATAGATGTAATTTTAAACGTTCTAATAACCATATTTTTTAAAAATAAGAAATATATATGGAATTAATTTTAGTGACACATTTTATTGAGATCAGTATGTGTGTATCTTATTATTTCAACATAGGTAAATATAAAATGCTAATGAGATATTTTACATTCCTCTCCCACCCAACTACAATTAATAATGTCTTCTAAACCCAGGACTTATTGTATATGTCAGAACCTCTTGGTTTGAGCTAACTACTTTTAAAGTGCTCAACAGCCTTATGTGGCTAGTCCATACCATATTGGACAGTGTAGGTCTAGAGGGTAAAAGTTGTGGAGTAGAAGTCAGGAGGCGTTGATGTTAGTGTTGATTTTTCCATGGACTGATCCTTTGATGTTGGACAGCTAACTTATCCTCTGTCTTCACTTTCCTCTTATTTAATATGATTCAGTTTTGAATGGGGGTTTTCTAGTTTTGCTCCAGTGAACCCCAGATGTATGTGTCTGGATGGAGGGTGGTAGTTAGGTCAGTGATAGAATCTGTGCTTAATGTGCAAAAGGCCCTGGGTTTAATCCACAAAAATAAACAAATGTACACAGAAGCCTCAAGATTTTGTGTACTTCTTAGCAGCCATCAGAGTGGAAGACGGAAGCAAACTAGCTGTGTTAGGCTGTTTTGTTCTTTGAAAATGCTTACGTTTCCATGTGTAATATTGTCTGAGAAACAAGCAAACAAACAAACAAAAAACCCCCAAAGGTTTTTAAAAATCATTAGGCTGAAAATTCTTTTAAGTCCTTGAGTCTCTCTTAACAGTATTTTTACTACTACAGACAGAAGTCAGGCAGCAGGCATCCTGATCTTCTTCCAGTGAAGCTGTTACCATGACAATGACTCTCAGATGCTTCCTATAAAATAGTGGCAATCTCTTTAATAGTGATTGAAGTGGCTCAGATTTGAGAAACAAATTCCAGGTAACTGGATCTACCCTAAAGTGGTAACAGATCACTTATGGCCATTCTTCCACATAGTGGTTTGTTTAAAACTCATTTAGCCCAAAAGTCAGGAAAAGACCCTGGGATCTTTCTGAGGTGTGGTTCCCATAGTTAGCTGGACCAAGGGCTAGGATTACTGTATAGGTTTTTCTGACTTGGAATGTGTTTCTTGCTGATGAATGTATAATAGACAGTAGTTTCAATAATTATTATAGATATCAATATTAGATACATAAACTGGTAAGTTTTCTGCTTATCAGACAGTAAACTCTGGTGGAACCACAAAATTGAAAAGAAACAGTATCATATCCTTGGCCATTGTAGCTCAGTCTTTGTGAGACAAGATTAGTGACAGGAGCAGATGATCCTACTCTACAGTGTGATTTGCCTTTAAATCCATCTGTGATGTTTCCTGTGAGAAGTCAGTCAAGGACTTCCATGTCCCAAATTTTAGCTAAGTTACTGTTTTACTAATTTTGGGGAAAATGTAACATTAAGTAAAATTTGTAGAGAAAAGCTGAGGGCTTGCATTTTTAAAAGATGGTTCTACAAAGTTTTATAACACTGTATTCTGTACTTATAGGCAATTATAAGAAAATTGCTTTGGAAAGTATGGATCCAAATTTCAACAGAAACTTCTCCAGCCTTGACCTATATCAATGAAAGCAACTTCAGTGCTCAAAGCAAAGGAAGGAGAAATCTAATTTCATGATAGTAAGGATAGCCACTTTGACAATGAGTTTAAAGAGAAAAATGTTTTCCAAGTACATTGGATTCTTTGGTCCAAATAGTTTTTGCTTAGTATCTGAGCATGCAGACTGACAAGTCTGTATGTCAGTTTCTAGATAAACAGAGAAAGCAAATAAATGTGACCTTTGTAAGGCTGGTACTTTCTTTGTGAAGCCAAAAGGTGCACAGATACACAAATATTAGCCCACTCTTATTTTTGTCCCAGAAATCTTCTCTCTGGCTGTCATCATCTCTGCATTAGATTCTTGGCATTATTGCTGCTTATCTTGGTTCCCTGTAGGCCTTGCCATCTGTCTAACTGGTAAAGGGCCCAATCTTCATCAGTTTTCCAATCATCCAGTTGGAAACAGAGCATTCTGATTGGCCTTTTTCCTCTCCTTTCTCACTCCTATTTGGAACCTGCTCCTATACCACAGAGCATGTGGTTTTACCTTATCCAGTTACCTTAGGATTAGCAATTACTGGAAGGTAAAAAATCTGCAGTGAAGGGTGGAGCATCTGTTATTGCAGTGATATTGGTCTGGAGATAGAGTCTAGACTTGGAAAAAGTCTAATTCATGAAGGTGAGGCCCTCCCTGGGGTCCGCTCTCTTTGCCTCTCACCGTAAATGCTTTGGCACTTCCAGGTGTAAATCTTTGATCTATGTTAAGTCTAATAAGGCCAGCAAGTACATGTGTGGCAGAGATACACTACTTTTTTCTGCCTGATAATAAGCCAGCCTACTTCCTGCTGTGCTTCTCTGATGTTTGCCTGACAGGTTCACAGAGCCACTTAAACCTCCACAGTTGCCTAACTCAGACATTGGGAAATGGTTTGTTTTTTTTAAGTCATCTCTTGCCCTTGACCAAAGTATCCTTTTGAAGTTTCCTCTTCTCCATCCTCCACCCAGTATCTTCACTTATGACCTATAGACTGAGGAATTTTGAGGAGTGGCCAGGTGAGAGATTTACTAATCTGCCCTATAAAGACCCAGTTTTTTTTTTTTTTTTTTTAAATGTCTCCCTGTTTTCTTCACAAGAATACTATCATAGTTAGGCAAGAGATGCCAGGGAAGGCAAAACAACAAATCAGCAAAATTACTCCCAAGTATAATGACCTAATTTCCTCCTTTTCTCTCCTCCTTACTTAAAACTTGGATTATACTATGCTTTGGCATTATACATTTAGTCTTTTATTGTATTAGAGCAGCACCAAATAGTTCTTTGAAAATAAAAACTTTTCTCATTAGAAAACCAAGAAATACCTTTGTATTTGTTAGAATTTCTGTTCTAAAAAGGTGATTCACTAATTGTTTTTAAATTATTAATCATGATCTGAAGTACTTTCTGGGAAACAGTATAGTTTAATGGCTAACACAGATATTCTGGCATCATACTGTCTGGGTTTAAATTCAATAAGTCTACACATAAATCACTAGGTGATTATCTTGGGCAGAATGCTTAATATTTTTGACCCTCAGCTTTCTCCCCACAGTAATGTTATGGGGACTAAGTGAGTTTATATGTAAACAAATACACATATGCCTTACTTGTCTTACAGCTTTACTGCTGTGTCTGATTTTATTACCTAAATAATGCTTGGCATGAAGTATGTGCTGTATAACTTTTAGCTACTACTATTACTGTTTACTTTAGTTATTATAACACTCAGCAGATAGACATAATCCCCGCTTTCCAGGCGAGGTAACTGAAGCCAAAGGAGGTTACTTAACTTTTCCAAGGTCACAGAGCCTGGTGAGTGTGCAGAGCCAAGGTTTGCACCCAGGTTTTTCTGACTGCAAAAGCTCCTTCCTGCTCAGCCACTTGATCTTCACTATAGTTAAATACATGTGGTTGGATTGTTAGGAAATGCTTGTATCCATCCATTAAGATTTATTTCCTGATTTTTAAAGTAGTTACAATTTCATGCAGATAACAAGTCTATGGTTTTGGATTGCCCAAATTTCTTGATGTATGTCTACCATGAGTTTTTCTTTCACAGACCCTTTTTTAAGATGCAGCAGGATCAGATTTATTCTTTAGCATCAGGTGTTCTTCCTGAGAGAAGAGCTATCATATGAAAATGATCTTTTGCATATGGCATAATACGTAAGGTCCATGAAAGATCCATGAAACTGGGTTTATGCTCATCACCAGGTAGTGAAGTAAGTGAGCCCTGTGTGAAATAGAGAAATAATGAGTTTTTAATTGGCTCAAGGGCCATTAAAAGAAATTAATGATATCATTTCTGACTGTGTATCTTTGGACATTATAGCACCTTCTAGGAGTTCAGTGAATATGCTCTGGCTGAATGACTGCATGTACTCACAGATGTTAGGAGGGCCACAGATGCTAGAGAAATCCTCACCCTATGAAAGTGTGGAGTGGGAGAAAGAGGGAATAATTGGTTCTGAGTTTGAGTAGTAAATGGTATTTATCTTTGTATCACTTTCCCAATTACTTCTATCTCTTCCCTGACATCATACTGTCCCTCACACATACTTCCACATGCAAATCCTGATTTCCTGTTTGGTTTTTAGTAAATTTTCCCCTTTTTGCTCTTAAATTCCTGCTATTTCCTGAAATAGTGAGGTGATTAGTTAACTCAGAGACAGTACTAGAGTTGCAGCAGTAAATCTGGTTGGGCTGTCCTTTTCCCATTGAGTAGTCTTTGCCATGCTAAATTGTGATTTGATGTTTAGGAACTGTTTTCTTTTGTAGAAAGGTCATGAATTACTGTGAGAATTTTTAAACACATCATTAGATGATTGGTGTTAGGGATGGACATTAGGTGTGGTGATTGAAGCTTTTGTTACTTAGCTATAGTTAATATAATAATTTAATTTTTCTCTTTCAGCTGTTCCATTTCCTCCAAGTCACCGGCTTACAGCAAAGGAAGTGTTTGATAATGATGGGAAACCTCGGGTGGATATCTTAAAAGCACATCTCATGAAGGAGGGAAGGCTGGAAGAGAGCGTTGCGTTAAGAATAATAACAGAGGGTGCTTCAATTCTTCGACAGGAAAAAAACTTGCTGGATATTGATGCACCAGTCACAGGTAAGTCCTGAGCATGGAGACCACCCACTTATGCTTGCACTTTATTGTTTATAACATTGAATCCAAGGTTTTGCCTACAAATGAGTTTTTACTGATCTTCATTGATCTTACACATCATACCTTTTACTGTTGAATGAATACATTAAAGGACTAAGGGTATTATATGTGAAAGTATTTTTATTTTCATGTATTAAGTATCTACAAAATTAACATGCTTTCAATAGTGATTTGCAACTTAGAGATACTGTGTATATTCTGGAGTGATTGCTTAATATTTTTGTTGGTAGGAGCACTAACAGACCAAAGATCACTGATTATTTATTTGGAACGGTTAGACAAAGTATCCTGTGCCTTCCTTAGCAGCTGAGGAAGTGACCAGATTAAAAGCAGTGCTTCTCAAAGTGATCCCTATGCTGATATTTCTTAGATACTAAAATACTAACATTTTCTAGTATCCAAATATTAGTTAAAGCCCATCACCTGGGACCTTGTTAAAATGCAAATTCTTAGGCACCTCTCTAAAAGTACAGAATTGGATTTTTGGGATGAGGCCTAGTATTCTGTGTTGTGTCAAGCCATCTGGGTTGCTCTGATGCACATTAAGGTTTGAAAAGCTCTGAACTTCAGGAAGACGTCAAATTGCTCTTTTTTCCTATAGCGTTTTATGTGTAAGAAGATAAATTGTTACTTTTTGAATGTTTTTGTTAGCTTTCTTCCTCTTATACTTACACATATTTTGTGTGAGTATGCTTCTCTTAGGTCATAACAATTAAATTTTATTAGAGAACAGAGCATCAAATACCTAGAGAATTGGGATTTATTCTTTGTAGGGTTTGCTAATTTGAAAAATAAAAACTTGCATGTTTTCATTTTGAGAGAAGTATAAAATGCTTATTTTCCCCTTAAATATTTTTTATTTTGATGAAGGGAAAATGCTTAGCCATAAAAAGTTATCCTTTTTGAAAGAATGGAAACATTTAAAAATATTTTTATACAACAGTGAATGTGGACTCTTTGAATATTCATGTTCTTATAAATGTTGTATATTTGAATGTTACTTTCTTGAATATCATACTAACTTTTATTGATTAAAAGGTCCCTAATTATTTCTAGCCCAAAGAAATTGTCATTATTCATGTTTTACTTTTGTTTGGGAATGCAGTTTTTTGTTTGTTTGTTTTTGATTTAGAAAAAAAGTAAAAGAGGGTAGGGTCAGGAAGTGGGAAGAATTTGCTGTATAGATGTAGATAATAGATATTTGCTGGACCATGGGTGACTGAAACAAGCAATAAATGTACTCTGTACATATCACTGTGAACCCCTTTCTTTTCCATTTCATGAACTGGAGTAATATATTATCTCCTGTTCCTAGAACTGAATACTTAAAGATGGAAATGCCCTTTTACTTTTAGATTTGAAAATAAGAAATATTTTACTATCTAAATACTAGTTAAGAATTCACAACCATGAAATTATTTTAATATTGATTATAATTTCCGTTTATTAGTTGTACAGTAGGAGCATTATATGATATCTTTATCATTAAGCTGTTTTGTTCTTAAATGACATGATTTTTGAGGGGTTTATTTTTTTCTCTATTTCACATAATAATGTGCAGCTTCTAATGAAGAATTCATGTTAAATTCACTAATGAGCCCAGTAGGTGTTAATGGAGGCAATAATTACAGCTAAAAGGAAACATGTAAAACAGATATTTAGGGTAATGTGTTTTCTGGAATGGTTTACTTATCTATTCTGTTTGATTAGGCTCTTTTCTGAAAGAAGACACAGGAAGGATTCCTTCTGGAAGAATTAGATTAATGAGAGTTCAGCCCTGAATATTAATCCTGTCTTACGTTCATAAACTAATCTCTCCTCCCCCACTCCCTACCCTCACAGTTTGGTAGAGAGCACACCTGGCTCTTATTGGCAAGCTTCTTGAGATTTGGCAAATTTCAGGATAGAGATATAAAGATACTTTGGAAATGAAGACTTAATTATCTACTGCTTTCTATGATATATTAAAAAAAATTCTTTTAGTTAGTATAGAACTATCCATAGAGACATCACAGTACTGTATATGCAGCATTACTAACCTGAACAAGAAAAACCATTATTAGAGGAGTTATTATATTTCATAGTGAAGGCAAGATCCTAAGGAATCTCCAGCAGATTACTTTGCAGTGGTCTCTTCTCCATTTTCTATGGGAAATAAGGATATTAAAAAATAATGCAGCAAGGGTAAACAACAAAGAAGAATTTATTTTTCAATATTTGGATAAAGGGAGAATTCATTTTTATGTGTAATTCACCAGAAATCTACTGTCTGAGTCTGTTTAGGCTGCTATACATCAAAATAGCATAAACTGAGTAGTATATATCAATAGAAATCTTCTTTGTACAGTGTTGGTGTTTGGAAGACCAAGATCAAGCTACTGTTAGATTTAATGTCTGGTTAGGGGTGCTCCCTTGTTCATAGAGGATGCCTCCCATGGGGAGGGTAAGAGATCGTTCTGAGCCTCTTTTATAAGAGTACTTACTAGTTCCATCCACAAGGGTTCTACACTCCTAATCTAATCACCTCCCAAAGGCTCAACCTTCAACTTTCTTCATATTGAGGATTAGATTTCAACATAGGAATTTGGGGGACATACAACATTCAAACCATAGCAACTAAGTTAAGTGATATGTTCCTATCAATGATTATTTCAGCGAAAGCTGAAACACTGAAATATGGAGGATTGCAAAAGAAAAGCATGATACATGGATCAAAAAAAAAAAGATGATATTAGAGATAGTGTCTCACCTGAGATAATATCAAATTTGTAAAAATGCTAAGGGGTGTGTGTTGAGGATGAAACCATTAAAAAAAAAACCAGTAATTTTTTTGAGTGTGAAATTCAGCATTAAGTGCAGTAAATATGTAAGTTCCCAAAACAAAGTAAATGGCAATTTTTAAATATTTCAGCACAGAGCTGCTCCCAAGCTTTCCCTTCATCCTACTTTTTAAAAAAATTTTTTAAATTTTATTATTTATTTATTTATTCACATGTGATCCTACTTTTCAATTGATAAAAATACTTTATTTTTAAAAGTTTAGAGAAGAGTTCTGCTAATGTCCTTCATGGTTTGCTTATTTAAGATATGTTTAGGAATTCGTTTCCTAGCTATTAGAAATCTGGGCCTTCCTTCATTCCTTTAGCATTTCTTTAAATGTATAAAGCCTGTCTCTTCAAATATTTATAAAACAATGCAAAGTTCGGGGTTCAAAATTCTATATGTTTTGTTTTGGAGAAGACAGAAGGATGAGAAAACTGCCTAGTTCCAACTTGGCTTCCAGTACTTGTCCTCTAAATAGGGCTATAATGCAGTGTCAACTTGCTCTCACCAAGTGGGGGCAGGCATCTAGGAAGGCGAGCAAGCCCCAATCAAAATAAGGGAGCCATGAAATGAGTTTTCCTCTTTAAATACGACCTTGTCTCTGCCTTCCAAGGGCTCAGAATATAACAGAAACAACTGAAACATGTGTTTTCCCCAACATAAGTACATGAATCCATTGGTTAAATTAAGAGATATGACCTAGATTTATTCAAGGGAATTAAGAAGTATCCATGTGTATATACCGCATTTAAATCCAAAGTGTTTTCTTTCTTCTAAACAGCTGAGGTTTTCCTGAGACTGTTTATTGATTATTGCATTCCAACTTTGAATTAAAAATTATTTAACTGGGATCCTACATGTCTTGAATATAGAATGAGAACTCTTTTAGAAAGTTAGGACTATATATGATAAGAACTATAATGGAGATGCCTAAAAACTGATGTAGATACTCAGAAAAGGGAATGTGGAGAGTCAAGAAAACACTGACAGATTATGTGATATTTGAGTTGGATCATGTATTTTGAGTAAAATCTTATTATGTAAAACATCTGGGGAACACTGTTAATGACAACAGGTACTTTTTGTAAAGTGGCAAGACATGTTCTTGGAAGTTTGCCATGGAAAGAAAGAGTTTTGGAAGGTTTGAGAGGAAGAGGAGCAAGGGAGTAGGATAGAGAGGTTGAAAGGCCAGGTTCACATTCCAATACTCATATAAGCAATGGGAAGTCAAGGGATCTTTCAGCTGGGGAGCCCGAAATGAAGTTATTGGCTGTAGTAGCATCTTGAATGAAATGAGCAGGGTGGGCTGAGGAGTAACTGTTGGGAGAAAGACTGATTTGATGTGGCAGGGTAGGGGGTTGGATCCAATTTTTATTACAGGGCCTTTTAAAAAGTGATCATTAAAGTTTATTTTAGAGCATCTGTTAGTTTGTATTTTAAAAATCAGTGTCTATTAAAGACTCGTTGATATGGTAAGATGCTTTATGCCAAGATCGCATTTGCTACATTTCTTTTTGAGCTCCTCATGTTTTCCAGTTTTGCCTTTGACTAAAGCAGAAAACTTGCCACTCATTTGTAAAGAAAGGCAAACCTGAAGCTTCGGATTTCTGAGTTGAATTATTTAGAATTCATTTTCTGCTCTGTGGGTTGAGGGATAGGCCAGCATCAGCTGGACAAACTGCTAATCTCTCTGGTTTGTCTGTTTCCTTCAGTGGGGGATTTGTCCCTGGGGCAGCAAAGGATTCCCTTGGTGGCTGGGCCTGCCATTTAGCATGTCAAGCAGTTGCCAGGAGAACCATCTGGCTTTGTTCCTGGATGAGACAGTGGACTGGTGGCCAAGTTTAAGGTCATGGCATTCCTTCCTTTACAGCAGCTGATGTCAACTAGGAGAATTCCCCTTGCCTGTACTCTGGGGAGAGTTAAGTGGGGACTGGAATCTGATTGGGACCTACAAGATCAGTGTTTATTCTTCTCATACTATCATTTGTCACTATGAAGCAGTGTGGCCTTAGTTTATATGGGGATAAAATATTACTTCTGGGGCATTTTGCCCACTTGCAATTTTAGAGGCCAACTCTTCAGGGCCTGCTCTGCACTCAGAGGCCTATTTTGGTACCTGGCCCTGCTGGCAAGGCAGTATGTTTCTGTCCCAGGCTGAGGCAGTAGCACATCATTTTGTTGTCCTTGTTCTCCTTAATTAAGGTATTTGATTAGATAGATATAAAGCATTACATTACAACAGGTCACTCATGTGAGACAAAGTCTTTTTCACTGATCTGCTGATGTGCTTAGCTCTCTGGTCTTGCATGGTTATTCTTAGCAAACCCATTCACAAATGAGAAAAGGAAGATTCAAAGACCCAAAGTCTGTAACCCACAGAACACTGAGTATGAAGTCCAGAGTTTCAGATTTAGTAAGTCTGAAGTAGGAGCAGAGAAGAATCTGAGTGTTTGAATGTCTAACAAATCCTCCAGTTGTTATGATGTTCCTGATCAGCTAAGAAGCTGTGGGAACCACTGGTTGAAGAACTTGCACTGAAGTGAGATAGGTAGCAAGCTGAAGACTTTGCTGTGGATCAGGCATTCATCTACATAACTTATACTAACTGTGTGCTATTTAATTTCTGTACTATAGGGTCGAAGTCATACTTTCAGTGTATTTTGACTAATGTGTTCCTACCCATTACTGAAGAAAACACACAATACTGATGCTAAAGGTTTTCAAGAAATAGAAGGAATAAATTATTTTAAAACTAGCGATTATAATTACTACATTTTAAATAAAAACATATTGCTATTACACAAGGGGGGAGGTTAAACAGCCGTATATTGTGGGCATAAGGTGTATCTAGTTTTTCTCAGTTAAAAAAAATCATTCAGAGGATCCAAGATGGCAACCAGAACACAGCCACAGACCTTCTGACCTCTGTGATACAGGGACTTTGATATGAAGCTGGAGACATGCTTGATTTAGGTAAAGCACCAGGGAGAGCTGAAACATCAGCACTCTGAACCCCTAGCTCATGGAAGACCTCTCGACCCCACCATATACTAAAAGAATAGCCATTGCTGGACGCTAAGCCAGGCCACACGCCCCACCCACCCCCAAGCCTGCACAGCCCTGCAATCTCTGCTTTGCTGGGCCACACCCCCAAGGCCTACCCCACCAGAGATACAAACACGCATGATCTCCATTCCGTTGGGCCACTCCCCTAAAGCCTGCACAACCCTGCACAATATTTACTCTGCAAGCCTGTGCCCCTAAGGCCTGCCAAGCCAGGGACCCACACATGCATGATCTCTGTTCTTCTGGACTGCTTCCCAAGCCCGTCAAACCAGGGATCCACAAACAAGCAGGATCTCCACTCCGCTGGCCTGTGCCCTTCAGGCACGCCAAGCCCATGCTCCAAAGGCCCACTACTTCATCTCAGCTAAAGGCCTCCACCTGAAGGCCCGAGACGCCACCCTCCAGCCACTTTTCACAGGAAGACTTCAAACCTACCTAAGAGACACACACAGACAGTTCTGGATGCTAAACAACTAGCATCAGAACAACTAAGACTGCAATTCTGCTATTACAGAACTGGTGATTTTTTTTTATTTTCCCTTAAGTGTTTTGCTGCCTGGTTTGCTGTTTGATCCTCCACCATATCTACCTTATTTTTTCTCTTTTCCTCTCTATTCTATTCCTTTTATCTTTCCATCTCTCTCTTTTTTATCCTTCTTAATTTTGTTAATATTAATATTGTTACCCAGCTAATACTAAATTGCACATAGTCCAGGGATAGAAACATTACCTAGTGGAAATATGGGAAGAAGAAAAAGGGAAGGAAACCATTCTCCCCCCCAAAATAAAGTACTACAGGATTTAGAGTGAAATGAAGAAAACAGATACCCAGATCCAGACTCCAACAAAACAAAGATAAAATATACCAAGGAACCCAACGAACCCCATAAGAACACCCTGAAAGAAGAAATCCTACAAGTAATTAATGAGAATTTCATAGAGATGTTACTGGACATGGTCAACCAAAACTTACAGGAGGCACTCAAGAAATTCCAAGAGGAAAAAAATAAAGAATATGAGAAAACACAAAAACAAATAAATGAAATCATAGAAGTGCTAAATAAACACCAAACTGAAAATAAGACCACAATAAACAGAGAGATAAACGAATTAAGGTCAAAAATTGACAATATTAAAGAGGAAGTAACCCATGATACGGAAAACTTCAGAAAAAAGAATGAAACAGAAATACAAAACAATATACGATGGAGAAATAGCAGCCTCTTCAACAAAAACTGCTGGGAAAACTGGTTAGCAGTCTGCAAAAAACTGAAACTAGATCCATGTATATCACCCTATACCAAGATTAACTCAAAATGGATCAAGGATCTTAATATCAGACCCCAAACTCTTAAGTTGATACAAGAAAGAATAGGAAATACTCTGGAGTTAGTAGGTATAGGTAAGAACTTTCTCAATGAAACCCCAGCAGCACAGCAACTAAGAGATAGCATAGATAAATGGGACCTCATAAAACTAAAAAGCTTCTGTTCATCAAAAGAAATGGTCTCTAAACTGAAGAGAACACCCACAGAGTGGGAGAAAATATTTGCCAATTATACATCAGACAAAGGACTGATAACCAGAATATACAGGGAACTTAAAAAACTAAATTCTCCCAAAACTAATGAACCAATATAGAAATGGGCATGTGAACTAAACAGAACTTTCTCAAAAGAAGAAATTCAAATGGCCAGAAAACACATGAAAAAATGCTCACCATCTCTAGCAATAAAGGAAATGCAAATTAAAACCACACTAAGATTCCACCTCACCCCTGTTAGAATAGCCATCATCAGCAACACCACAAACAACAGGTGTTGGCGAGGATGCGGGGAAAAAGGAACCCTCTTACACTGTTGGTGGGAATGTAGACTAGTACAACCACTCTGGAAAAAAATTTGGAGGCTACTTAAAAAGCTGGACATCGATCTACCATTTGATCCAGCAATACCACTCTTGGGGATATACCCAAAAGACTGTTACTCCAGAGGCACCTGCACACCCATGTTTATTGCGGCACTATTCACAATAGCCAAGTTATGGAAACAGCCAAGATGCCCAAGCACAGACGAATGGATTAAGAAAATGTGGTATCTATACACAATGGAATTCTATGCAGCCATGAAGAAGAACGAAATGTTATCATTCGCTGGTAAATGGATGGAACTGGAGAACATCATTCTGAGTGAGGTTAGCCTGGCCCAAAAGACCAAAAATTGTATGTTCTCCCTCATATGTGGACATTAGATCAAGGGCAAACACAACAAGGGGATTGGACTATGAGCACATGATAAAAGCGAGAGCACACAAGGGAGGGGTGAGGATAGGTAAGACACCTAAAAAACTAGCTAGCATTTGTTGCCCTTAATGCAGAGAAACTAAAGCAGATCCCTTAAAGCAACTGAGGCCAATAGGAAAAGGGGAACAGGTACTAGAGAAAAGGTTAGATCAAAAAGAATTAACCTAGAAGGTAACACCCACACACAGGAAATCAATGTGAGTCAATGCTCTGTATAGCTATCCTTATCTCAACCAGCAAAACCCCTTGTTCCTTCCTATTATTGCTTATACTCTTTCTACAACAAAATTAGAGATAAGGGCAAAATAGTTTCTGCTGGGTATTGAGGGGGGGGAGCGGGAGGGGGTGGAGTGGGTGGTAAGGGAGGGGGTGGGGGCAGGGGGGAGAAATGAACCAAGCCTTGTATGCACATATGAATAATAAAAGAAAAATGAAAAAAAAAAATAAAGACTATTGCGAAGTTAAAAAAAAAAAAAGAGAAATACAAAACAAAATGGAAGGTCATTCCAGCAGAATAGAACAAGCAGAAGACAGAATCTCAGAACTCGAAGATGAAATGGCAATTAAAGAAAAACTGAAGAACTATTAGTCAAACAACTCAAGACCTGTGAAAAGAAAATGGAAGAACACACTGACTCCATCAAAAGACCAAACCTGAGAATCATGGGCATTGAAGAAGGAGAAGAGGTGCAAGCAAAAGGAATGCGTAATATATTCGACAAAGTAATAACAGGAAATTTCCTAAATCTAGAGAAAACTATGCCCATACAGATACAGGAAGCCTCCAGAACACCGAACACACCTGACCAAAATAGAACTACCCCACGACATATTATCATTAAAACAACAAGCGCAGAGAATAGAGAAAGAATATTGAAGGCTGTAAGAGAGAAAAAACAAATAACATACAAAGGCAAACCCATCAAAATCACAGCAGACTTCTCAACAGAAACATTAAAAGCAAGAAGAGCATGGAGTGAGGTCCTCCAAGCACTGAATGAAAATAACTTCAATCCTAGGATACTCTACCCAGCAAAACTATCATTCAGAATAGATGGAGCAATAAAAGTCTTCCATGATAAGCAGAAACTAAAACTATATATGATCACCAAGCCACTGCTACAAAAGATTCTCTAAGGAATTCTGCACACAGAAAATGAAAGCAAACAAAACCATGAAAGGGCAGGAATACCAAACCACAGGAGAAGAAAAGGCAAGAAAGCAAAGAGTAACACTGATTCAGCTACACACACTCAAATTCTTAATCAACAAAGACAACTACATGGCAGGGATCACCACATACTTATCAGTACTAACACTGAATGTTAATGGACTAAATTTCCTCCATCAAAAGACACTGATTGGCAAACTGGATTAAAAAGGAAGATTCAACAATCTGCTGCTTACAGGAGACCCACCTCATCGACAGAAATAAGCACTGGTTGAGAGTGAAACCATATTGCCATATGATCCAGCAATTCCACTCTTGGAGATATACCCAAAGAAATGCACCACAGGTTACTCCAGAGGCACCTGCACACCCATGTTTATTGCAGCACTATTCACAATAGCCAAGTTATGGAAAAAACCAAGAGGCCCGACTACTGATGAAGGGATCAAGAAAATGTGGTACTTGTACACAATGGGATTTTACTTAGCCATGAAGAAAAATGAAATCTTGTTATTTGCAGGTAAATGGATGGAACTGGAGAACATCATTCTGAGCGAGGTCAGCCATGCTCAGAAGCCCAAAAATCATATGTTCTCCCTCATATGTGGACTTTAGATCTACGGCAAATGCAGCAATGTGGTTGGACTTGGATCACAAGAAAAGGGAAGAGCACATGTGGGAGATACAGGAATAGGTAGAAAACCCAAAACATGAAAGCATTTGATGTCCCCACTCCAGAGAAACTAATATAGAAACCTTAAACTGACAGGTTATCATGAGCAGGGGATCAGGAACCAATGTAAAGATCAGTTTGAGTTGAATCAACATGGGTTGTAACACAGGGGTACCTGAAAGCAATAGTAGGAATCTTTCTTTATAGCTACCCTTAACTTACAAAAACACTTTGTCTTTCTTATTATGCTTATGTCTTTTCTTCAACAAAATCAGTGGTAAGGGCAGAATGGGACCTGACTGAAACTATGGTGGTGAGGGGGAAGGTGGGGCAGGGGGGCAGGGTGGAGAAATAACCCAAACAACATATGCACATGTGAATAAATGAACAAATAAATAAATAAATAAAAACCATTCATAGGTTTCTCTCTTTATAAGCTTTCTCAGAGTTTATTCTAACAAGCTACTACTTGGACAATTCATAAAAGAAGGAAAGAAAAGGTGCGGATCTAAAACATCTGTGAGTTGAGGGATAATGTACATAGTTTCTGTGACTGAGAAATGGAAATTCCACGTTTGTGCACAGATATCTGTTAACATCAATAAGCATATAATACTACTCACAGGAAACATTTGATGATTGTTACAATTACATCATAATTACACAGGTAAGTAGTTTACTTTAAGACACAATATACTATGTCCTTTTCAATTTCCCAAGTTTTGCTACTTTTCACAAATAGGAAGTATTTAAGCACCATTGGAAAGGCAGTGCCTGCCGTTGGTTTCATAGGGATATAAACATTCTCAGAATTATTATTCATTCTTAAAATTTTAAAGTGGTCACTTGCAATAAGAATAGTGATTCTTTTGAGGAAGATTAAAATATATTAAAATCAGTACTACTGTCTTTTTTTAAGAGAAACAGTGTTTCAAACAATATTGAAATAATACCAGGTAGACAAATTATCTTCTTGGGTACTTCAAAGAGAAAATGTAGGTGTTTCCTTTAGTTTACCCAGATTCATGTTTCCAGCCCGCTCTAATGTTCTAATTGCTTGTAGTGGACAGTTCTGGATACTGATTGCAGACTGGTACTGGCCCATAAAAAAGTTTTGTTGAGCCAAAGTGCAATTATCTTTTTCATTTTAGTGGGAATATTAAACTATAGTGACAGGAATTGGTTATTTCTTACAGCCTTTGGTGGACAAATTAATGAGGTTTTTTAACTGTTAGCGTTCACACAATCCTACAATGTATTCTTAGCTCCATTTTACAACTTAGGAATTTGAAGCTCTGTGAAACTGAGTTTCTGCCAGTGAGCAAGTAACCAGCTAGCAAGTGCCAGAACTTAGATTGAATCCCAGCAGTTCAACTGCATTTATTCCCATTTAATTTAGGGTAGGACGCTGATTTTCCAAGATTTTGAAATCATTCAGTATGAGAGTTAATCATATGCAGTATGGCATTTATCTCCATTTTCCTGAGGTTTTTGTTTGTTTCTTTCATGTTACTAAATGTTAAACATCTGAGGACATGGATCATGTACTTTGGTTTGTGGATGATCTTTTATTTCAAAATAGTTTTGATGTACATGTACTGCCAATTTGGACATAGTAAATTTTAATAATAATGCAATGGAAATTCATGAGAACCTCTAAATTGAGTATGTGTTATATATGTGTGTATACCTGTGGGTATGTCAGCAGTTCTCCTTTCATTATGAATTTGTTGTTTTTCCTGAATTTATTGATTTTAGTCTCCTTAATGTATAAATAAAAAACACATAGATCTGTCAGAAGTAATATTTTATAGAAGCATCTGTGGATTAATTAGTGAAAAAGTAAGAGAAAGATACTATTAAATTTTAAGGCAGCTGCTTTACCACTATTTAAAATTACTATATTAGTTGATAAAATGTATTTTTATAATATATTAAAGTGTTTTTATGTACACATCTTCTGAATGAAAAATACACTCCCTGAGAGATAACCTGTAAGCAAGTTGATTCCTGGCTTTGGTTTTGTCTTGGAGGTCAAAAGCTTAGCTCTTGTGTACTTTGACCAGCTTGCTAGCAGCATCATTGAGTGGCCATTGCTGCATGAAGCAACATAAAGTTCATCAAATAGTTTTAGACCCAAGTCAATCTGTTGGGAAAAGGTGGAAAAACTCAAAAAAGGCCAGTATTTTCCTCATATTAAACACTAACAGTCTGTGTAGCAAACTATGTGTGAATTTATGTGTATTTGTGAGAGAGACTGTGTAAATCTATTATATAAGAAGAAATTAACTGGCAATAGCTTCATTTTAAGATACCTTTACCATGTGAAAATAACATTTATAGTAATATGCATTTCATACCAATAGGATTGTACCAATTCTGTGATGGTAGAGAAAGAACAACAAACTCTACATCCAAAGGATTATCCAGCCTCTTTTTTGGAGATTTTAAAGAAGAACATTATTTGAATATTGGGAATGACATGTCAACTTGCTTGTGTGGCTACTTTTGACTCCAGTTTATTGCACAGTATGCTTGTCTTCTACACTTTGTTTCTGTTCCTGTTTGATGTTATGGTCCATTAAGGCAACAGCATGTTTCCTGCGTTCCTTTAGAAATTTCAGATTTGGACAACAAGTCTTTTGAACTTCACACTCATGAGAGTCAACTTATGTCAAGGAACAAAACTTGACCTGTATTATTCTTCCTATCAGCTTTTCTTTTCATTTTTTTTTTCTTACTTCTCTGTGCTTCTGCACTACTTTTTTCTTGTTCACAAAGAAAACCCTGTGAAAGAATAAAATGAAGACTATTGGGAAGGGTAATTATATGTAAAAGTGAGGCAAATCTAAAATGATTAACTGAACTTTTCTTCTCGTAAGGCTCCATTTCTTGTGAGTTATTTTTCCTCTTGAAAATTGATACAGACATTATCATTTTATTTATACTGCTTTTCTTTTCAGGCTCATGTTTTTGCTATATTCGAGACAGTATTTTTAAAAGGACATTATTATTGGGTTACTTTTGAGTTTTGTTTTAGTGTTAGACATAATATTAAATAATCCATTTGCATGTCATGAACCTAATTCCATCTCAGGAACAGTTACTAATGCTCAAGATTTTGAATGTGCTGCCCGACTTCAGATGCATTCTGGTGCTATGCATTTGATACATGTAGCTGTACTTTGTCATCAGAGGCCTATGTCATTATTGTTTATGAAGGAGAACATTTTAAAAATGACACACAAATGTATTTCTCAAAGTAATATGCATATTTTCTTTGATCTTTATTAGTATAATAATATGATTCCTTAGAGAAAAACATATCAGGCTCCAATTATAAGAACTCAGTTTTGCTCACAGAAATGTGTAGATATTCAGAATCACCTTTCAAATTCTAATTATATATATATTCATTTAGTCTTTAAAAGGTAAACTTTGATTGACTATTTGGATACCATGTTGTGAATAAGAGATTACCAGATAATCATAAATGTGAAACAGCAGTTATTCATTTGAAATTCCCTTCATCATGTTAAACATTAAAGGTTAACTCTTTCATCGATGAACCTTAGTTTAATCATAACTAGTGTTTTCTTTGCCTTCTTTAGGAGATAAGCTGGTAATATTTATTAAATATCAAAGCTAGGTGAAATTAATATTCATTCAACGAGAGAATCTGAATTGGAGAAATGTTCAAAGTACATTTATTTTCTTAACCACTTTCAAAAGAATTTGGTGTCTGGTTAGGTTAGCTTAGTTGATTAAGGGCTTGTGAAAACAAGCCAGTTTATTGTTCCCCCCTCCCCCATCAGCCCCCCACCTCCAGGATAACTTGTTTAGCATTCACAGATTCTACCAGATTTCTGGTTTATCCAGTTTTGGTTTTGCTTTTTCTTTAAAGAATAATAGAGCAAGATGGGGTGAGAATAGGATGTGTGATTTACTACCTGCCGGGCAGATCATCCATGGTATATCACTTAGTTGACAGTGTGAACTTTATTTTCACCTTTATCTACATGGTGTTTGGGCAGAAAATATTGATTAGACTTCTGGTCTACCACTTCCTAGCATGTACCACTGGACAAATCATTTCATCTCTTTGACCCTCAGAACCTAACCCATTCAAAGGAATTAGTCTCACACTTGTGGCTCCAGTTGCAGCCTCAGAACAGGTAAAGTACCCCAAATAGTAGCTGTTTTCTTATTGTTTGAACTGTTTCTCATGGCTGTTATCATTGTCAGTTAGCTAACCTACCATCTCCTGGTTCTCTTACTTTGTTTGGTGATTTATAGCATAGAGACCTTAAAACTACGTTAATATGGACAATATAGTACACAGTGTGTCTCTACAGATGCAAGGACGGACCAGGATGGCTGTGCGCCCACAGCTGTCCCCTACTCTTCCTTTCTAAATTCCCAATGACTGTTAATTTCAACTGTAAAAAAATTGTTTTTCATGATCATTTTTCATAGTGTTAGGACATTAGTCAGAAAAAAGTAAGAAATACCTATGATATACTAGCTGTTAAAAGATATTTTTAAAATTAGAAGCAATTAAGTATGTAAGAGTGGTCCTTTCTTAGGTGCTCTGTTCCAAATAATGATTCTTTGTATTTGATGGCTAACAATCGTTCTGAGGCAAATACACTTTCATTTCAAAATTTTAATGATTTACTTTTTAAATAGCAATTTACAGAATTGCTACCAAAGTATACATTATCTATACAAAGTATAGATTGCTTTCTGACATTTAAATCAGAAAAATAGAACAGGGATTTCCAGTGATTTATTTTTTTCCCCTTGCCACTGGTGACTCTGGACTATTTGAAAGATATTTTGTCATGTACCTTTTTGTTGAAGGAATTCAAGGGTTTCTAGAAATAGGCTTTCTTTATTAACTATGTCTTAATAGGTTTTAAGATATGTTAATATGTCTTTGAATAAGGTAACACTACACAAATAGCAATTTCATTTGGAAAAAGAAGAAATTGTAGGTTAAGGCATCATGCATCAAAACAATATATATTGATTGGATTCAAATTGCTTTCTTCTTTTGTATCCTTGGAGAAATATGAGCCATTTCCAAATGAGTTACTATGTCAGGCTATATTTTAAGTAATCAAAATGAGCTCAACAGTATCTCTGGAATGTGCTCATTATATATCCGTTTTTATGTATGAGAAACATGGAGACATTCACACAGCTTACCTAGGGTCATGGACATATTAAGTACTATGAGTGTGTGTGTGTGTGTGTGTGTGTGTGTGTGTGTGGGAGAGAGAGAGAGAGAGAGAGAGAGAGAGAGAGAGAAAGAGAGTGTGTCTGTCGGTATGTATGTGTCTGTGTTGCTGGTGATTGAGCCCAGTCTTTGCCCATGCTGGTAAGTGTTCCACCACTGAGCTACATCTCCAGGCCCATCATAATATTATAGCCATCCAGGCAATCTGGGTCCTGAACACAGTGTCCTGTGAGGCAGAGAGGTTGGCCCACAGACTTTGATTAAAATATGCTTGAATAGAACATTTTCAATTGTTCTTAAACCAATGCTTTGAAATGGTACTCATGTTTGTAAGCATTCAGATTATTTCCTCAATGTCATGCAATTTATAGAGAAGGAAAACTAAAGTTAACGAAGTTAAAAATTAGGATATGTTAATGAATCAAGTAATCTTTTTAAACATTAATTGCATACATATTCTTTTTTCCTTTTTGTTCCCCATATGGCCTTACTTTTAAGTTTCAGCTTTAGAATTTTTGTCTTGCAGTCACTAGAATTGTTAGAGATAGGAAAATCACTTGAAAACAAACCTGAAAGTCTTCCAGTATCCCTCATTGAAATTCAGATTACATAAGGCCTCAGTTCCTGATGGCCCCCTAGTGAAGGATGAACTCCAGAATAAACTTCCTCTTCTTGCTTGTTTTCTCCTAAAATACCCATCAAAGAGTGTTTGTTGCAAAACATTGGTAAAAGGGACAAAATCTAATTATTTACTTTGCCAATTCTTGTTAGAAATTATACTTCTTTTGGTTAGAAGAAAATTGACATGCAAGTTCTAGGACCAAAGAAAATTTCATGATGGTATTTGGCTATTATTTTAAAATACATTTTGGGTCTTCCTCTGCTTAACTGAGGCACAGTTTCTACCCTTCTTCTTGGGACTCCTTCTTTCATTTCTATAGACCTGCCACAGTTCCCACATGACTTTGATTCTTGCCTGATGTTGCAGGGCACAGCCATATGCCCTTGTCTCATCTTGAAAAGAAGCCCCTACTTTAGCCCTTCTCCTGAAACTGAAGAGCTAAAGAAAGATAACTACCATTTTTTGACTCTGAGTCGATTCCTCATGAAACACTCTTGTGTTTTATCCTTTCTATTAGGCAACCTGATGAGGTGGGTACTATTGTTAGTCCCTATGTTAGAGAGGAACTGTCCAGGAAAACTATAATATAGGCCTCATTTTTAATTTTAAATTTCCTAACAGCCATTTAAAATTTTTGAAAGAAAAAGGTGAAATTCATTTTTAATAACATTTGACTCTTACTATCTAAACTCTTGCTATCTAAAATTATATTTCATCAATGATATAAATTTCATCCAATATAAGTTATTAATATCACTTCCCTGTTGGATCACTGGACATAAAATTACAGACCACTGGAAGTCTGTGAGAGTCACTTGTCTTTTTTTAAACTTACTTATTTTTGTCTTCCTATAATTGTGAGCTCCTGACTTCACAATGTATACTATTTAGTACTTATATTTGGCAGAAATTGTATTTGTAATTCTTCTAGTCAGTTTCTTTCAACACACTTCTTAAAAATTGTATTTTCAATGATTCCTAAGTGAAAGTGATTCTACTGATTGCAAAAACCCCTCTTTTTTATTTCATTACAGTGCTATTTTATCACTTCATTATTTAGAAAGCATCTCTGAGTATGCATTCCTTACAGTAGTGATTTTCAGAGCAGTGGAGTGAGATTCATCGGATAAGTGAGGAGTCAGGTAGAGTAAAGCAGTGGGGTATTAGAGCAAGAATGTGGGAAAACAAAACAGTGATAGACCTGGTACGGAAAGCCACCATCTTTTATAGTATGTCTTTCACAGAACATCAAATAGAAAAACTTGGATCAAGAAATAAATGCATGGTGCATTATGATAACTATAATACAAATTTTTATCATATGTAACTTTCATATAAAAACATTCTGTAATTGATTTGATATCACATAGTTTTGATATGTGTTCGATTACAGTGTTCATTTGACTCTAGGATGTCAAGAAAAGGTAAAGAGGGCAAAAGCTTTTGATAGTTAAAGCATTATTCTGTAGGACTGAGTTGATTGAATACTGTTTCCCAATATATATTCTCTCAATTCTTACCTTTTCTAAATGGTTCACATGGCCAATCATCTGAAAATTAAATTTCCTAGCCTCTTTTGTATTTCTTTATATAGCTTAGTGACTAAGTTCTGATTAAGGGGTTTGAGCAAAAGTGATATGTGTCACTTCCAGATTATGCAACTAAAAAAAAAAATAAAGTGCTGTCCTTATTCATAACTCTTTTCTCTTCGTACCATCCAAGCCGTGGAACGTAAGTCATGTGTTGAATGAACCAAGGTACCACCACAGAAGGGTTCTTGTGTCCCAATACTGTGTATTTGCCACTTTAACAGAAATCATTTATATTGAAATACATAAACTTTTCTCGTATTTAAGACATTTTTATATCTGGATCTTTGTTATAAATTGTAGGTTCTGTATTCCAATGCAAAGCCTAACTCCATTGATACCTCCTCTACAGATTGTTACCTATCTGTCTGACCATAAACAAATCCTTACCATAAACCTTATCCTTTCCCAGAGAGAAGCTAACATACTGTTTTTTTTAATGAATGTTGATTGTTGATTACTTTTGTTTCTCTGTCTTGGGATATATCAGGGAAATTCTATCCTGTTGATTTTTTTTTTTTTTGCTTTTCCCACTGATGTAAATTCTGTATAGTTTCAAGAGTAGGCTTGAGTCTTGTGTCTTCTGAGAAGATTTCCTTCCTTGACTCCTGAAATAGCAAACTTTCTCTTTCTTCTAGTTCCCACAGTATTTTATTACTTATGTCTGCTATTTTATGTTTATCTTAATATCTTGTCTCTCCTAACTAGAATGTAATTCCTTGGGGAAAAATCACTATATCTGAAACTTCTCAAAAGCAGCCATATCATATATCCAATGCCTGACTGTATTAGGTACTGAATTTGATTTGATTTGATTTGATTTTGTTCACTGTCAATAATGTGTTAACATGTTATCTTGAAAGCTTAGAGGTCTTGGATATACTTTGTACATTATTACTGTATAAGATAAGATTATAGTTGCTTTCCATCTTTTTCTAGGCTCATTGTCCTAGAAATAGACAAGGGCACAGTGTAGCCCAGTGTGATAACTTATGACATTGTCCAGCCAAATCCTACCTTTGTTGACAGGAGGCACTTAACAAACTATCGTGAACTCTTACTTATTTTGCTTTTGATAGGCTTCTTAATCATCATTGTAATTTATAACATCCCTGTCACGCTGTTCTACTTGTCTTACCCTATATTTGTCTTCTGATAATTTCTTATGTAAAGATTTGATAGCTTAACTTGTGTGCCTCTCATGGGCAAATGTATTATTGTCAAACTTTCTTAGAATCATAGAATTGTGAGAGATTTTATATAATCTGATTCTTTCATTGCAATCAATTTATTTCTTTTCCTATGTCAAAAAATTGTTGATACATTTCTATTTTATATGTCAAATGTAATGTTTGAGAAGTCCAACTACAAAATATGATGGGCTTTTCTCTGTGTTTTTGTTAGATTCTTTTTGATTCCAAACTACAGTTATTTATGGAAATTTAAAATTGGAAAAACAATATGCGTTATAGAAAAGCCTCCATTTTAATATAGACTTTTTTGTCTTTACCTTTAAATTCTAAATTCTAAAAGTTTTATTTGGAGTATATTATTTTCCTTGAGCTTTTTAATATTTTATTTTTTAAATTATTATTGAACTGGGGGCACATTGTAATATTTACAAAAGTTCCTATAATATATCATAGTTGAATTCATCCCTTCTATCATTCTTTATACTCACTTCCCCCATTCTTGGAATAGTTTAAACAGGTCTCATTTTTCCAGTTACATACATGTCCCTTGAACTTTGTTTATTTGTTTTTTAGAGTTTCTTTTAAAAAGTATCCTTGGATTTTTAGAGTATTTAATATTCCACTGGTGTTTAATTCTTCATATTCAAGAGTCCTTAATATATTTATAAGTGCCCATAATATAACTAGTGAAATTTTCAAAAGTAGATAGACTTACTATGTAATTTTTCTGTTTGAATATGAAGACCATAAACTTATGACATTGGATCAGTTTAAAAAGATTCCTATCAAAAGTTTGTGAAGGAAAAATGTATTAATATTATTTCTGCTCTGTATTCTAGAACACTAAGTCAGAGAGTTATCAGAACAATATTTATTCTAACTGGATCATGGCCGGAAGTTTAATTTACCATTATCTTAGATTGTAGACATCTCTTACATTCTCTGTATGAGAGTACTGTGTTTAAGTACATTAGATCTAGATTATTATTGTAATACAAAATTGTAATAATCTCTTTGAAATAAAATATTTTCAGTAGTGCATAGGGAAGACCAGCTGGTAGTATTAGTTAAGGCTTATAATTACAAAGAATATGAAATATAGCTTAACTTCCAGGATCCGTAGTTTGTTAAGTTCTGTAGAGTACAGTAGGTTAAATCCTGATGCATATGCAGGTAGCCTTTTAAAAATGGTCAGTGGGATGGATAATTTATCTTTCAAATCAATTCACTTTTAAAAGTAAACAGGAGGCTGTTAGTAATTACATCACCATGACATTTAATCCAGGACCATGCCAGGGAAACCAGAATAGATTGTCCTAGCACTGTGCTTTCTGAGCACTAGTTTCTACCAAGGCCCTGCTCTACCAGAATGACTACAAGTTCTCAGTATTTTCCAATATGAACACAGAACTTGGATACATTAATCATAGTCTTATCTTTTGTTGTTGACTACAGAATGGTATATCACCATTGCCCATTTTCATTATCTGCACTAATAAGGTGAGGGTAATCTTTATACAAATAATTCTTATTTGTGAATTTCTGGTATTTTTGTATTTGAATATAGACATGAGTGATTTTCCTTGAACTTTATATAGTGAAATATTAGAAATGGTAGAGTGGATCAGATTTCGAAATTGGAACGAAGTAAAAATGCTAGTTTTATAATGTTCTTCTACACATAAGGTGTGCATACAACCAAAAGTATAGATTGGCACATTAAGAGGATTCAACTTTTTTTTTTTTTTTTCATTTTTGAGTTCTTCACCTTGAAACAGGCACTGTGCTAAGTGTGTCCACTGGCTCTTAGCACTGCATCTTGGGTTCAACATGATGACAGTGATGCAGCCTGCTCTCTAACCTTACAGATATGATAAAGACATCAGATAGATTTCTGGTGGCAAAGAGGGAGTTATCACTTCTATCCAAGTACTAGCCAAACCAACCATGCTTAGCTTTCAAGATCAGGTGAAATCAGGTGCGTTCAGGGTGGTATGGCCAGAGATGCAGTAATCATACTTGACCCCTGTGCACATGTCCCTGTCTGCAGTCAAGATCTTATCCAGGGGCATGGGGTCATGGAGGACAGTGCTCTGGGTTTCTTGTCATTGATGAGTGATCTAGCCAATCCTAATGATTAATCCAGGAGCCAGATGAGTAACTTCAACAAGGAGTAGCTCCTCCTTGTTGATTGAAATCCTTCAGTCAGGTGAGGGTTTTCTTGGGGTGGTATCTAACAGATGGCAAACTTTTCACCCCAAAAGTAGTGAGATCATAGATAGAATTTAGGTCCAGTTCTGTAGCTGCGTTTTTTTAAATAGCCTCCTTGGAAACTGAGATTCCTAGAGGAGGATTTATCATGTACTGCACACCTCTGGCATGAGAAAAGCCAGGAGTGGGTGATTATTCTAGTGATAGTTCAAGAAAGGGAAGAAAAATTTGTGTGTTTAGTTGGGGGAAGGGGAAGTCAGATATGATGAAGGGATTCGTAAGATCTTGGGAGGAAACAAGATCTGGTCCAGTTGGCCACAAGACTTAGGATCCACAGACAAAATAAAAATCACTGGAAGCCAGGAGTCAAAGAAATAATTAATCTGATGGCTGAACTAAAAATGTTAGTTTTGAAGATGAGGAAAGGATTTGTCAGAGGTGATGTGTGTGTGATTGGGCTGTATCTAAGGAATTAGGCCAGGAAAAACAATGGGGACACTTCTGTTTGTATGAGGGAGATCTGGGGGACCCTCACTGACATGCGGGTTTTATGTTGGATTTCCTGATAATTAGGTAAATGTAATGACAAATTCTTATTGCCAGAATGGGGCTGCTGATGAAATTACAATGCATATAGATGACCTTTTTGACGATAGACTATAGTAGATTTGGGGCTTGACTCTCCATGGGTAATTGCTCAGTTTGGAATGGAGGGAAAGAGAGGAAGGATTCTATAGCAAAGTAAACATGTCAATTGATCTAAGGACTACAGGAAATGCCAGTTGTGTTCACATGAAAGGAAGCACAATCTGACCAGTAGAAGTCAATAGGAGATTTTGTGGTTGCATTTGTTAGAACAAGTAGTCATTTTAAGGATAAGTAAATAATGCCTTCAAATAAAAATTTAAAACATAAAGGGGAAGCTTTTTGGGGGTAGAATTTTGATATTCTCTTAGTTAATCAAAGTGTAATGCTAAAATTAATCATACTACTGGCAAATAAAACAAACATTTGTTCAGAAAATAAAACTGAAGTATGAATGTGCTCAGTTTCTGTGGTCTAGATTTGTTTTAATGTATCATCTTCATTCTGCTGTATATGTAATGGGAATATTGGAAGGGTATTCTTATCTTCTAGTTAAAAGATTACTGGCTTTAGCATTGAACAAAGGTAGGTTTTAATCCAGGCTAAAAACTTGCTTGATATGTTCCTCTGCATTTACTAATCTATACAAATATTGAAATGCAGTCCTGCATTGCATAACAATGGGATAAGTTTTGGGATAAGTCCTTAGATGATTTTGTTGACTTGTGAACAATGGAGTGTACTTACCCAGACAGTTGCAACCTCACTGTGTAATACAGTCTTATGGGACCACCATTATATATGTAGTCCCTCATTGAGCAAACATTTATGAGGGGCATGCCTATAATATCTGTCTTAAAGTGTGGTGAGACTTGATGTAGTGTTTACAAAGCTCCTCAATATCTGACATAGTAGGAACTGAGTGAACAAAAAAATTATTTTTACCAGTAAAATTGAAGCATGCATATATATTTTTTTTCTGTAAGAGGATTGACAAATATGTTTATATTTAATAAGCAGAAAAAAATCATATTTCTATCGGTGTACTAACCTGTTCTGGATGATGCTAGTCATTGTTATGGAGATTTTTTTTATCTGATAAGTTTGGTACTTATTCTTGCTAAGAAACATCAACCATTTCCGATATATTCAGTGCTGTCTTCATATTTGCCCTTTTGGTACAAATCAGACATTATTAAAATAATTTATGACAGAAAATTCTAAAAAAATCAAGTCAGAGAATTTATAGAAACTGTTTTGTTAGATAGGCTTTCTTAGCACCTGAATTCCACTCTTCATCTGACTCATTTATGAGTTGCTTGACATTTGTTTTGGTTCCAAGTGAAAGCAGTTTTTTCATTTAGGATTTTCTTATTACTAAGCTAAAAAAGAAATCTCTGAGTTCTACAGGAAAATGAAAATAATAGTTTTTCTGGAAACTATCTAAAACATCAAGAAAGAATACAGGACTTGTATGAATCAGGAATCCTGAGAGGTCATGCCATTTCTGGCATTTTCTTCCTGTAATTCATGAGGAGATTACTGTAGGTGATTCTCTGAATGTATTTCTTTCTCAAACTGTATGTTACATGGCTTCAAAGTAACTACTTTGATTAGAGATTTGATTAGTCTAATCAGGAATTTCTCCTGCCACCCTTTGAAACATCTGTGTCAAAGTGAAAAATAACCTCAACTGTTGTTACTGTGTGGTTCAACCTCCCACCATATCATGGTTTCCTGGACATTTCACAATCAATAGTTTATTTTTGTGAGTTCTTCAATATTCAGTGTTATTTCTGTCATTAACATAAACACTTTTTTCTTTAAAATACAAAAGATCTGTTTCAACAAACTATTTTTCGTTCTTTAAATATGTGCTCTTTTACATTCTTATCTAAATGACTAAATCAGCATCTTTTTCATTTGAGTTATTTTATGGTGACTAGAAAAAAGCATGGTAAAAAAGGGAATATATTTACAAATTTTCTATAAACCATTCTAATATGTCACATAATTACTAATGTTTTATTTGATGTTGACCATTTTTAACTGGGGCTTTTCTTGGGGGGGGGCATGGAATTTTATAGTAGTTGTATATTGGTAGTAGTGGTAATTAGTGAGCAGTTCCATTATTGTTCTGTCTTTTGATTGTGTTTTTTTTTTCCAGTCCTGGAGATTAAACCCAGGGCCTTGCACATACTTAATGAAAGCTCTACTACTGAATTGTATTACCAAGCCTTGACTGTTCTTAAGGGGTCAATGATTTGCCCCTATGCATTGAATTTTTCATTGTGATGATTTTTCTGCTATCCAGAGTCATCTATTTTTGCTTTTGGAAGAGATTTAGAGACCACTCCAGCTTCTGGCCTCTCAGGAAGCTTGATGAACTGGAGTTACAGTGGTCTGGCAGTACCAAGCACACCTGGTTAGAGCTGAGAGAAGACCAGAACTCTAGTCTCCTGCTGGCTCTGTTCCATGTCCTAGTGCCCTTCTTTGTTCTTTCATTTGTTTCCTTCAGAACAACAATGGAAAACATTGGTGATTTTATTTCTGTGGCATGTTAATGCTGCTTTTGCAATTTAATTTTGTTTGGCTTTATTAGAATTGAATATATTTATTCACAGTTAATACTTCTTAATATTTATAATTTATATATTTATAATTTAATATTTATAATATTAATAATTCTTCAGCAATAGATCTGAGATTTTCTACTCTCACCTAGCCTGAGAGAACATATTAACTGACTCTTCTCCACTGACCTTTATGTGAAGTATTTCCTTAAGGTACATCTCACTTTGCCCTTGACCTGGAGCTTTCTTCTTCTTCTGTCATATTTGGCAGCAGGACAGAGGTAATGACCTGACCTGGAGCTTTCTTCTTCTTCTGTCATATTTGGCAGCAGGACAGAGGTAATGACCTGAGAGGCATGAAGTTTGTCCATTCCATTACTATCCCTATTTAACTATTGGAAAAGTCTCCTTCATAGTCCCCCATAGTTACTTTCAAATGATTTAAGCTTTGACAAAGCAGGATGTTGTGGAGACCACATAATACTAATGGGAGTCTATCACAGATGCCCATTCTCTTTTTCCTGTGGAAAATGGGATAAAAATAGAATCTTTTTAGTTTGCCAAACTTTTATCTCTGTGTGGTAGAGTCAACATCGTTCATTATGTTTGTGCCTAAAAATCAAACACCAACCAGCCTCACTCCTTGCTGAGCTTTCTTCCTGACCCTTCAAGTTTGAAAATCAAAAATATTTCCTCCTCCAAAGACAATTACTTCCTAGCTGCCTCTTTCTGATCAAGTGTTTAGAACACATTAAGTACACATGCTTTTTAGTATTGTATATACAGGTATTGAATTTCCAAAAAGCTGTGCATGTATATCATAGAGCTTTAATTTGCTGTTTCCTTATATGTTCCTTCTTTAGGGAGTACTAAACTAGGATTATGTATATATATTATAGATATATAATATATATATTAAAAAGCCTTAGATGCGGAAGGAACCTAAAGTATAATGAAAAACAATTTAAGCAGTAGAGTAAAAGACATGGTGAACATGCCACTAACCAGCGAGAAAAACCTTAGCTCATGTCACTTCACCTTATTATGCCTCAGTTTTCTCAACAAGGTGCAGGAGTTACCTGGTCAAGCCTTGTCTTTGACTTCACTCACATAAAACTGGTTGTTACTGCTTCCTAGGAGTTGCCACAAGTTAACTCCTATGTCCCAATTCAAGCAATCCCAATTAGCACTCTCTTTAATTTCTCAGCGTAGACCTTTTTTCTTTCAGAGTTCCGTTCTGATTTCTCTAGCTTCTAAAACAAGGAAAGTGTCATTCCAGCTTCTTCTGGAAATTGTTTCCTTTCTTTCATCTTTGTTTTAATATTTGCTTTCAGGCATCCATAGCTCCTTTTCTTCTACCATTCTAGGTTATTTTAGATCTTTGTCTTACCTCTAAATATTTTTCAGGACTTGTCTTGCCCTTGTCCTCCAGCTCTTCCTTCAACTCTTACTTCATGAAGCATACCCCTTCACAGCTTCATGGTCCGGAGCCATGGTGCCTAGATCAAATCCCAGTTCTGTCATTTCCCAGTCCTTTGAGTGTTCCACTTACTTACACTCTCTGTGTTTCATTGTCTAGCTCATAAGGTTGTTGTAGGATCAAGCAAGTTAGTATCTGCGAAGTTCTTGAGGCAATACCTGGCACACAGTACATGACTACTGGCTTTTGTAACATTACTGCAGGCTTTGTCCCATTGCCCACAGTGTTTTTTTTGGGGGGTGGGGCAATTGAGGGTCTTATCTTACCCAGACTTCAAATTGATGTCCTTTTATATTCTTGTAGATAAAAAAGTACATCTATATTGACATCTACTTAATATACTTCAAATTATATATTTGTGTGAATGTGTGTATTTAGGTTCACATGCATGTAGTTTATATTCCTATTGTCCTAAAAGTCATTTTCACAACACTTAAAACTTTCAGATATTGTGGAGAGGTAATGTAGTACTTAATTGGAGATGTTTTAGAAAAATTTAATCGAGATTAGAAGAATAGAGAAGGATTTAAGATACACAGATCAAAAGTATTTAAAATGCCTTTAAAAAATAAAACATGTAACTGAAGTCTTTGGTATTTGGTGAATTATTTCCTAATCTCAATCAATATTTTTGGAATTTTAGTGGATGAGGTTAACCCATCAGATGGTTTATTTCACTTCCTTGGAAATACATCTTTTGATTCATGTTTCAAGGAGCTAATATTAAACAATATTGAAGAAGTCTTCCTTATGTATTTCGTAGTCATAGACTATGCTTGAGAACGTCAAAAGTCTTTGAGTTCAGTGGTTTCTGAGCTATTTATTAGCAGTGAAAGTCTTTTAAAGATGAAATATTATCCAGAACTCCAAATAAAAATAGGAGGCTCTGATTAAAATAGAATGAAGCCTCCTTTCCCTATAAGCAAAGACCACCCAGAAACAGATTTTGAAAATATGTCTTCCTTTAGATTTCTTACTCTGCCTCTGAGGCAGTGGAATCAAGAAGTTCACTTTTCATTGCATGACCTTCCATCTAGTTACCAGCTGAACTGGGAGTAGAGATCATCTGTCTTTAACGCCTGCGTAAGGGTGATGTAAAACTTCATTCCACTTTTGCCTTGTGAAACTGTCATTACCATTATCTATAATTGTTTGGAAAATCTTAAGAATAAGAAGGAGCTGGTATTTTGTGGTTGGGTTTGAGTAAGATTCAAATTCTGTCTCCCTGTTTTGTACCTTAAGGAACTTATCATTTCTGTACCTTATTCAGCAGCTATGTTTTCTTACCTGTAAAATGACACTAATAACATACACCTCAGTGAACTTTTGTTATGCTATCTTGTCAATGAATGCTATGTTATTAGCATTGCCATGATCATTGTTAACATTACTCCTTTAACTAATTATTAAACCACAAATTATTTTTATTGACAAAATTATAATTGTTTGCATAGAAACCATCTTTACTAGATAGTTATTAAAACTTACACTCACAGAAAGCACACCCTGAGTGTGTGTAGACTTGCTGTCTCTATGCATTTACTGACATGACTGCCTAGAGTAGAAGAGCAGGGGTATGGTACAATTATAACACAATAGCCATCAGTAAAAATGCCAATTAGTAGAGTTAGATATAACTGTAGAAATCACTCAGTATTTCATTTTTCTGCCAAAAAAATAGGCCCACTGAATTTTTTTTTTTTTTACTTAGCCAGTCCGGGAACCAACAGGTTTGCAAGTTTTGTGTTTTTTGTTTGTTTGTTTTTGGTGAGCATAGGTTTTGAACTCAGGGCCTCACACTTGCCAAGAAGGAACTCTTATTTGAGCCACTCCACTAGTCCTTTTTTTTGTGGTGGGTTTTTTCAAGATAGGGTCTTGGAAACTATTTGCCAAGGGTTGAATTCAAACCTCGATCTTCCTTATCTCTGCCTTTTGTGTAGCTAGGATTATAGGCGTGAGCCACTGGTGCCCAGCAGGTTTGCAAACTCTTGAATATCCAATTACTAACTCTCCATCCAACCGCAAAGCTAAACACATCCATACATTCCTCAGAGGAATATAGCTGGGTCACAGGGCACTTTCACTTACAACCTCTACTAACCACCCTCCCCCCACCAAAAAAAAGCAAAAGTCCTGTTCTTTTAGTCTCTACAGGCCATTTTCAGTGCCTGGAATCTGTCTTCAAAATTTTGGCCACACTGTTACACTGGCCAAAATGATTCTGCTCTGACACTGACAGGCAAAGGTGATCAGGAGGAGGAGTGGGCTTTGCAGAGCTCATTGTACACATGAATTATCATAAATCTGGGAATGCTAAATTTAAAATGTTCAGGCAAACTGTTCTTCAGTTCAAAGAAAGCCAGTGTGTGGTAGGGAATTGATTTATTAGCTGAATTATGAAAATAAGACTCTTGTAATTTTGTAATCTTTTTTATAACTTTATTATAAAATGTATTAAGGTGATGCTTTGATTTTTAAAAAGGAGAATTTAGAGATTTACAATTAATATGTCTTTTGGGAATGAGAAAGCAAACTCCTAATATGAGTGTTGTCTGTCCTGATTTGAAGATTAAATTCTGCCGCCCTCCCACCTTGTATTGGTAAACTAGGTAATTTCACAGAAATAGGTCTAAACCTCCTAAGACACATTGTAGAAGAGGTTACATATGCTTGTAAGGAATCTGAAATGGGAAAGTAGACTAAATAGTCCCTTTCAAGATTTTAAAGGGAAAAGGAAGTGGGAATAACATTTTAGGAATATTTAATCACAAGAGAAACGTGACTGACTGTGTCAGTCACAGTGTGGGTACTTTAATACATGTTTTAATATTTAAGACTCTTAAGAGCCCCTCAATTTAGTAATTAATGCCACTTTTCTAAGTGTTTGGAATATATCAGAGAAAAAGAAGCAAGGTAAGGATATACTTCTCTTAATAGATGAGGTAGCTAAAGCTCAGTGAGATTAAGAGCTTGCTGTTTAAGGCCACAGACGTGTCATAAGCGGTATTGAAACTTAGGTCCTTCATCTCCACAGTCCAAGTTTGGAGAATATACCATAAATTTTTAGGCACACTCTCTTGTTGAGGGTTTTTGCCTACAAAACGGAAATAATAACTGCAGTGCCTACCTCGTGGTTTATTGTGAGAATCTAGTGGAATTTTGGATGGATGATTTCCAATTTCTCTCTTCCTATCTCTCCCTGCTCTTTATTTGCACTTTGCTGGAGCATAAACACTCGGGATTAAGTCTTTACAAATGTGACTCCTCCAGTAGAAAATACACATCTGCAGTCATCTCCATACTGTTACTCATTTATTCAGTCAGCCAGTCAGAAACAACATGCATTGAATGATGGCAATATTAAGCACTGAGTTGAACAGGGGAGTGCCATAGTAAACGAGAGATATGCTAATTTCCTCATGATCTCTCATCCTAGCAGAAATAAGTATTAAACACATTACACAATTATTTGTATTTGTGTTAAGTATTACAGAGAATAATTACTGAAGCATTTGTGTTTTTTATACTTGTTCCTATTAACCAATGTACTTAATACATTGATAAGTGGTATAAATAAAGTCCTCTACATAGTGGTGACTGAGCATTGGTACTTGAGTCTCATCCTTGCAGGGTTCAGAACCTCGCCCAGTTTTTAATGTCTTTGGGACTTTAAACAAGTTACTCAGCATCTGCCCCATTGCCATGCAGAGTAAGGTATTAATAATGGTTTTGTAAGGACCAAACACACCAGGAATCAGTTTCGAACAGTAGAAAGCATACAGTAAGTGCACAGGAAAACTTAGCTATTGTTATTTTTATTCCATTCATCATGTAGTAGAACTTTTAAAGAAATTATTTTATCAATGCTGTTTACCTGTGCTGTTAAAAGTTCTTTGAAGTTTGTGTAAAGATGGAGTGTGCATCAGTACCAACTTCAGAGTTTTAAATAATGCATATGTCTAGGGCCCATTAAAATAGATTCTTACTTGATGCTTTTGAATTGAGCATCACCTTTCAAAAGCTTCACAGATCACCCAATTCATTTCCCAAGGTAAAAATCGATGGTTTTCAAATGACTCAAAAAGGAGTTTATAGGTCCAGATATGGTGACTGGATCACACCTGCAATTCTAGCTACTTGGGAAGCAGAAATACGGAGGATAGGCCAGCCTGAGCAAAAAGTTGACCCATCTCAGCAAATAAGCTGAGCATGGTGGTGTGCACTTGTAGTCCCAGCTATACAGAAGACAAAAGCATGAAGATCCTGGTCTGAGGTAGCTTGGGAGGGCAGGGGGAGTGGGAACCCTATCTGAAAAAATAAAACTAAAGCAAAAAGGGCTGGGCAAACACAAGGCCCTGAGTTCAAACCCCCACTACTACCACACACACAAGCAGAGTTTACAAACGTTTTACAGGAATGTAAACTACTATGGAATGTAAACCCAAAGGACTTTGCTCTGTGTACCTGCCCTTGAGTGAGAATTGATAGCTACTTGGAAACGTGTGCTCAGTAAGCACAGCAAATAAATACTTAAGGATTCCTGTAGACTCTAGTTAATTCTTTTTTACATGGGATTTTTCAAAACCAGAATGATTAATTATTTGTCGCAAGTAAGTTGATTAGTCTAGGCTATAAGCTCCTTGAGGACAGGGACTTTTGACTGTATCACATATTAGAATAGAGTAGGTACTCACTAAATAAGAGTTTAAAGGAATTAAGTTAATTTTGAGAGCCTCATTATATTTTGTAAAGAATAAGAAAACTGTGAATTTTCGAAGGAGGGTAGATGAAATATATATTGGTTATTATTTTTCAGACTAAAATCTTGATGTAGATCTAAGAAAGCTTCAGAGACATTAAAAGCAGGTATGAGATTAACTCAAGCATGGCGAACATTTCTTTTACATTTGTAAAAGACTCCTGTTATTTTTATTTGTTTATTTATTTATTACCACTTCTCACTCCATCCCCAGGTCCTTTTTCTCAGCCCTCAACTCCTCTCTCATTAGTTAAATTCTACTTAATTACTTGGAGTACCAAATAAGGTATTTATTGGTTTTGTTTTTCAGTTCTGACTGATGCTCTCTGTTTATTATGTAGTTAGCTGTCGCATTAGAATGATCAAGTAGAATTACAGCCTTGTGGTCTAGCAGGTTAAAGCCAAATATCTCAGGCACGTTGCGGTATATTTGGGTTTTTGCTTTCTGTGGGTGATCTTTAATAAGAAGCAGGAGGAAAAATTATGTCTTGATGCTTTATACAATAGGGAGATTTGTTTTTAATGTGACTATTCTTTTGAGATTTCAATTGGTAGTCCAGAAAAAATTACTGTCTGAGAGTCATTTGAAGTGACTTTTGTTTCCTGTGTCATGGTTCTTCACTAGACTGTGGTGAGCAAAATGTTGATCAGGAAATGCTAGCAAATTCAGTGAACACTAGATTTTACATGGAATATTACAGAAATAGGGAAATTTCTGTAATTGTTGACACAAACAACTTGTTCCTGCCTGATAATTTCATCACCCAAATTCAAAATATACTGCATGACACTCACTGTAAAATTAAGACATTTCATAATCAACATTGACTTCCCTAAACTTAGGATAAAAAGTCACCCACTGGCATGTCTTAAAAACATGGCTGTAAATGATTTCTGAATCAGCTTTTCTTGAAGGCATCCAGATAGTTGTAAGGTTGCAAACTCAGCATGTGTAAGAGGTGATTACTGATTCTAATGCATAGCATCTGCACAATGAATCCCAAACTTTTAGCAGTTTATAATCAAATACCAAAAACATACTCATTGTATAGAAAAGTAAAAGTCACCCAACTCTGATGTAGGAATTTAGTAACCGTGTCTTCCTTTAGCCTGTTTAGGGTTTATCTTGATCTCTAAGGGTATTTATCATATAAGTGCCATTACTGTGATTGCTTTTTGGCTTTAGGATTAAAGTAAGATACTGATTGATGCCCTCCAGGGCTGCCCATGTGGTTGGGCAGGTCTGTGCAATAGATGTCATGACCTGGTAGACAAGTGAAGAGTACTCTTTGGAGTGGTGAAGGGCACAGCCACATGTTCCTCTGTGTATGTTACATTTGTCCTCATTTTCACTGCTTCTAAGCCCTTTATCTAGGCACTATGCTAAATCAGTGTGGAGGGTACAACTTAAAAAGTTCATCTGGAAATTTTGTGAGACTTTAGTTAATATATTCAGTTTCCAAAATTGCCTAACATGATGGCCATAGTAGGCACTAGTGATCTTCAGTGACTAGATAGTTAACCCTTGTGTACAGATGTAATTGCTTAACTGCTTATCTGTAGTTCCTGACTGTAATTAACTGCCCTTGTGGGAAAGTGAGCATCTCAAGCTCCTATTTGCTTTTGTTATTGAAATCTATGAAGTAGGTTTATCACTGTTTAATGTAGTATATATTGATCATCCTGTGAATACATATAAAAAAGATAAAATTGCAAAAATTAGTTTCTGTGGTTTACCGTTGCTTTATTGGGCGATGTATAATCATAGTATCTGTATAAGCAGCTGTATCTGATGCAATAGTCTTGTCATAAATATCTGATGTAACAATGAGAACGTTAACTTGCTAGACATGTGAAAAGGATAGAACAGCTCCTAAAAACTAATTTTCAAAGAATAGTGTGAATGGCCTTATAGGTAAGATGCAGCTGCATTGTACCTGCATGTGATTGTTTTTCCATCAGCCTTTTAGTTCTTCTCCTTTGGGGCCTTTTAACAGTTGATATTCTTTCCTCTTTGTAATAATTTCTCCTCTTAATTTTCTTAGCTAATAGCCATTTTTATTTAGTGTGTTGGTGGTTTTTCCTCCTCTTAGCATGCCCCAAGGTGTAGTCCACAGACTTCTTTCTATACATGCTCCATTTGCACATTGCATCTGTTCTCTTGCTTTCAAAGTGGTCTTTTGTCTGATGCTTCCAGAACATCTCCATCTCCATCCCAGTCTTTTCCTGTATCACTGATTCAGGCATGTCCACGCCACACTCATAACCTTCCTTTGTAAATTCCATCTTCCTACTATCCTTCCCATTTTGCAGTATGACAATATTCTTGACATGTCCTCTTTCACATCCTGTATAGAGTCTGGAAATTCTTTTGGCTGTGTCTTTAAAGTATGAATGTAACTTGAATATGTTTTATCCCTTCCACCTCTAACGTGGTCCAGAAACAATTTGAATTGTTTCAGTGGCCTATGCCTCAATTCTCTAATGCCCCTTGTTCCCCATTGTTTACCTAGTCAGTAGTGTTATCATGGTACATAAAGTCTTATCTCCTCTGCTCCTTACTGTCACTACTTCTCAGGTACTCCTGGTATGTAGTCCTTTATTGCACTTATTATCCAATAATATTCTTTGTTTTTAATTTATTCAGTATCTGGCTTTCTCGTTGGAATATAAGCTCAAGGAGGGTGGGGATACTAAGGTTTTATTTTTTCCTATTGCTCTGCTCCCATTCTCCAGAACCATAGGTGACATACATTACACACTTGGTAAACACTTGATCGTTCAGTTAATAATGATTTAAATATTGACCAAGTCCTTCTTTAAGCTTTATACTAGAGTTCTGTAGCTAGCCCTGTGACTGGCATTTACCCAAAAAGATATGATGTTCTATGTGCATCCAGAAGCAATTTGTTTTTTAGGTGCTTTAACCAAGAGTTTCTGCAATGATGTCAGGAATCTCTATCATACTTTAAAGACTAGACTTCTCATCTATGTAGCCTACAATATTTTTTTGTCTTACATAATTGTTTTGTATTTGTCCCACTTTTAATTAATGACACAAATGTATTCACTTAAAAGTGTATAAGTTAGGATTTTGACTTAAGGCAAATCATTGCTCACCTACTTTTCTCCTGAATTCAGGTCAAAATGTGCAGTTGCAAGTAGAATCAAAAAGAAGCAAGAAAGATAAAAGACTGGCTCTGTGCTATTATTTCAATTTTTAAAATTAGCTCATTGTTTTCTAATAGTCTTCTTGTTACCAGTTATATAAGATAAAGAAGTCAGTATTTTGACCATGGACTCAATAAATGTAGACAGGTTTCAAATGTATTATTGTACTCTAAGAATATATAAAATGTTAAGTGGCAACCAATAAATGTTTTCATGTTATTGTTGCTTTGAAATAGTCAAAGGTAGAAACTATATTATCCATATTTCAAATGATGATCTAACTACTTTTTTAATGATTGGCTTCATAGATGATAATAATGCTTACGAAAATCCAACATAACAAAGGTTGCCTTTTCAGAAATAAACTATGCAAAGTGGATTCAATATAGTGAGCAGATACCTTCCATTCATGACCAAAGCAATGAGAAATTAAATTGAGAAAATTTGATTTTCTTTTCCTTTTCTATCCCCTCCCTCCTTAAAAACACTTCTTTCAGGTCAGGAGAATATACAAGAGAAAAAAAAAGTATTTGAAGGTATCAAACATGGAGTGTCAGTATTAAAACTGAATTTTTGCCTAATAAAAATCCACTTTGTTGAGTTGGAGGAACTGTCCATTGCACTGCTCTAGCAGAGTGACCATGCATTGTTTCAGAACAAAAATGAGACAGCAGACACCTTGGCATTGTGTACTTAAGGAAAGCTGAAATAACAATCGGTTGAAGTGAAAGGATAATATTAATAAATGAATCTCACTAAGTCTGGAAGAGACTATGTTGGTGTTCAATTGCCTGTACTAAGAAGAATTTCTTTCCCTAGGAGTGCTGTGTTAAGTTATTCAAATACTTGTTGTATATATCTCATTCTAAAACACCTTTAAGTCAGAATGTACATGCAAACTCAAGTTTATGTTTTTTAAAATTTTTAAGTGAATATGTATTCTAGCTTCCACCAGTTATATTCTTATTGCTACAATATGATTGGAAATTTTACTTAACTAGTTTAGCAAGTCTTGCTTTGCTCAGTCCAACCCTACATCATCTTTCTGCCTTTCTTTTAATCAGATGAAACATGTCTGTTTAACATAGAAATAATTTTTGTTGATATTTAGGGAAATTCATACATCTCTAACTTGAGTCTCACTCCCAACAAAGCTAATACTTGTTTTAAAATACCTCAGTAACATTATTGGATAAATTCCTTTTATCCTCATGTGAAAATGTCCACTATTCCTTAAGAATTACTCTGTGCTTATATATGGCCAGTGCTTTTGAGATTAGGAAATGTGTACTTCTAACTTTTGTAATGTTTGGACAACTGAGATATTAACCAAAGAAGCAACTTTAGACGTTCAACATTTTTTTGTCCTCCTCTTTGGTGAAGCTAGAAGGGAAAATTTAAGTGTTAAGAACAATACATGTTTGAATAAAAAGATAAGGGGCTAGGTGAAGCACATTAAAGGGTTAATATTCAGTTCACATTTCTGTGACCATCTCAAAGATTGTATTGATAGAAGACTAACAGAGCAAATATTTTGTTGTATGCATACAAAGTAATTATTTTTCCTAAAATGGCATTATTTTATTTCAAGATGTTTGAACGTCTCTTGTTATACAAAAAGAAATGTGGAGTATCTGTCTTCATTTGATTATTCTTGTTTTTAAATTATGTTCAGAGTCCCTTAACCCCAAAAAGGTATATAAGGAAATGCCTAACTGACCTTTGCTGTTTTTGAATTTGTTATCATTGTTTTAATTGCAAATTCCACAGACCATCTTCAAATTGAAAAATATATAGTAATCATTTTTCCAGGATTCAAACAGTAAGTAGATGACTGGACAAAATCTTCAAGCCTCTCCCCAAGTCAATACTAATCACTAGGTCATAGTAATATGACCAAAAATAAAGAAAATAATTATACATATATGAATGCTTACATATTTGCATTGCTTTTAATTGATTTGCTTGTTTTAGTAAAATGGAAACTCATTCTTATGTAACCCTGAATTGTATTGTTTTATAATGCGTTGTATGTGATTGAGGAACATTTTTACCAACATTTCCTTTCAGCAGTATCAGAGTGGGTTCAGTGGACATTTGTAAGTAGAGAATGAGGCCTAGGTGTGGAATTACATACAAATGACAGGATCCCTTCATTCACTAGCTTCTATCTGTGAACATGAGAAGAACCTGTTTATTTATGATAAGTAGCTACTAGCTGAGCCTTTTACCCTAAACTTCAAAATAGGAGCTAGGCTGTAACAAATAGAAAACTATATTCTGCTTCCTTTATGTAGACTTAAAAGCAGTATTGTTTCTACACTTCAATTTAACAAGAATCTATACAACATGGTGCACTGACCCAGAGATAAGCCATACATGGAGAATGTCAGAGAGTGTGGTGATGAATGCTGAGTGATAATAAAGATTGGTTAAGGGCATGTCTGTTTTCTAAATGAATGAATGAATAAATAAATAAATAAGTGAAAATTCTTAAAGGGAGAGAAGGAAACAAATTTGCTAGTGAGAAATTTTAATCTCAAGGACTAAGATATTGTAAAATGCTTATAATTTGTGCACATTCATGTGTGTCTGGCATCTCCACTCCTTAGAGTGTGTTGGCTGACTTAGAAATTTGTTTTCTACAAAGCATCCAAGAAACAAAATCAGTTCTATAGTTAGTTAATATATTGTCATTTTTCCAAAGGAATATGGGCCATCACAGTAGATTTTTCCTGTACAATGCCAGTTCCTATTGTCAATTTATTTATAGATCTTCATCTATGAAAAAAAATGTTAACTTACCTGCTTCAGAATACCTACGAAGGGGTTCTGGTGAATATAATGGCCTTTCTTGTTCTTTTGGGAGCAAATGAATTTTCTCTTACTGATCAATTCCATCTACTCCTTTTCCTATATTTAGAATTTGCAACTGTACTTGAATTTTGTATCCTTCACCAAGTATTGCAACATGTACACAGCTCTCACCTTTATGTGTTAAAAAAGAGATTTTTGGATTGTGTAAAATCCTATTTGCCAAGTGAACATTTTTTTTCTTAATCTCTGAATTTAAATGATTCTTGAGACTGCTAGTCTTCTAAAGCTAATGAATCCTTTCCCATTTGGCAGCACAAGGCTTACTGCCATCCCCTTACTGTTTGATAAGTGTTTCCCATAGCAACACTAAGGCAATCTGTTTAGTTTCATTAAATACTAAAATTGTAGTCCAAGAAAAAACGTACAGTGAGGTATATCATGTTATAGCATCTAGTGAAATGATTCATGGGTGATTGAATTCAATATGTTGGAGGGAACCTTGTTCAAATAGTCAATGAAAATATTACCTTGTTTTTTTTGTAAGGAAGAAGAAAGAAATCCTTGAGTTCTGAGTTATTATTTTGAACTTCAGCAAAGATTCACATTTTCTGATGATGTTAGCAGATCTAATTTTCCAAGCTTATTTTCTGTTTCTAAAACCTGGCCCTTTATTATTTCTTTGGATACTTTTATTCAAGCACATATTCTAAAGAACATCTTCATTTGTTTGATTTAAAAAATATTCTTAAAGAATAGATACACTCTGGATATTACAAAAAAGTAGAAACAGCTTACTGATTTATAAAACCAAAGTATACCACCATCTTTTTCTGCAGCAGAATAAATGAAAGGTGTTTGCTGCTTCAGTGAGAGATTTGCTTGCTTTAAGTAACTCAAGTGAAAATTTGACTTCACTAAAAGTGAGCGTTGTTAATCGTCTTGCAGAACATGCTTTGCTTCTACAGAATTCACCATAGTTATCCTGTGAGCGAGATCTTTTTGTGCATTTAACATGATTGGATTCCTGCATGTTTTATTTATACATGAATTTCAGGCTGTTGTTTGTGATTGGATTAATGAATATTAAAGTTCAAAGAGACTAAGAAAGTCTTAAATTTCCTTTACATTTACATTCCTTTTTTTCTTTACATTAAAAAAAAATGAGGCAAAATGGATAAGATATTTTTCTAAAGTGTGTCAGACATTGTGGGAAAGGATTAGAATTATTTACCATCAGTGATCTTTGTTGATGGATTTTTCCATGGTGACATAAATTTGGATACTTCAAGATTTTGTTAGCCATTACATCACTGCAATCAATGAAAGTTTGCACTTACCCTCTGTTGAATTATATGGCACATTGCAGTTCAAAGTAGCTTGTGAAATGTAGCAGGCATGCACCAACCATACTTTCTACTTCCTATTTTACATTACATTTTCCTTCCCTACTTTTCCAAGATGGTTGTAATTTTATCCTATCTTGATTCTTATAATGATACACACATTAATATTTTTGCAATTAGGCTGTTTTCAATAAGAATCACACAGGACATCATATAGATATCTCCAATTTTTGTAACTATAAGAATGAGACTGCCCCTAGCAGTGGCCCCATTTCTCTGTACAGATTGTTTTGATGTATATATTTCAGGTATCTGGAGCAAGCAGAAAGAGACAGTCCTGGTTGATACCTATTTTAGAATTAGCCCTACATCCATAAATGTATATTTTTGAAAGATTTCTTTCTGGAATTATCCAGTACTGTCCTAAGACTATATTCTGTGAATTTTTAAAGTAGTGACAATACAGCACATCGTGTAGGAATAATTTTTAAATTAGAGGCAAACCACTTTTACTTAATAAAACTACAGCTGTTCACTCGACCATTATTAGCCGTTACTAAACAAAACTGCAATCCTGTTGACACCAGAAATCCCAGTCTACTTTACCCAATTGAAAAACTTCAGGTAAAAAATTGATCACAATTCTAAACTTGTTTGGTTTGGATGGAAGGATTGGTTTTCTATAAAATCCCACTGTTTTCCTCTGAGATGGTACAAATTCAGATGAAATTGGGCTGGCAAGTGTTCTTATCCTGGAGTGGGAGTGGAAGGGCTGGAGGGGTTTGGTTCAGGATATAAATGGGTGAAGCACAAGGGGGAGGAAACTCCTGAGGACCTTCTTTGATAACTGTGGCTCCTGGAGAAACACTGGCTTCTGAATCGCTGGCTTTTAGCTTCTATCTCTTTAACTTTGACCAGTGTGAGCCCAAGCCACATTGCCAGAGTCCTTTCAATCTTGAGTGAATAAAATGACTTAGTACCTTAACAATTTGGGTCACTTACTTAAAACTGTCTAAGTCTCAGTTTCTTATCTGCAGAAGAGAGACCATAATATTACTTACTTTAGGGAATTATGAGATTTAAATAAGCCAAATCCCAGAGTAAACAGGTCAGCCATTGTTATCATGAGTTTAGTTGCTTAAACATCTTGAGTCTGTTTTTCTCATTCATCACATGGAGTCACGAGTAACATCAAGATTAAATAAAATGATACTGATTAAAAATATTTTGTTACTGAGATAGGAATTGTAAGTGATTAAAATGCTTTAGCTAACTTATATTTAACATTGCTTCTAACATTTAAAGAACAAAGTTTTCCTGTGTTTGGTAAAAAGTGTAATTGAGTCATAGTACGTGTATTTATTGGTATTTGGTTTTGGATATTGCAGTTGTCTGATTCGTACATATATTATTTATTGAGTACCAGCTATAGACTATAACAGTAAAGACCACTGTTGAAAAATGTAAGGCCTAGAAAACTTTGACCTACTATGTGGCACTGAGTTTTAAATACTCACAATGTTTGTCCTCAGACTCTTAAATAAGATATGGTATAGAGGTCCAAAGTCCTACACATTGAAAATGAAGAGAGTCTACTTAACTCATTTAAAGTCCTTCTCTTAAGTGCTGCTTTTTCTTGTCATGCACTGCTTCAGCTTTTCTCTCTTCACCAGGCTCTCATTTGTGACATGTCTGAAAACTATTTATTTCTCTGTTCCCTGCTGATCTTCCCTGGAGTTGCTGTTGCTTTGGTCAGGGTACAGATGGGGTTGGTGAGCCGTCAGGAGCAGGCCAGGGAGGCCAGATAATGACTCTCATCATTGTGAAGAATTCTCTGGTCTTGAAGTCTCAGGTTTCGGTGGGTTATTCCTTTTTCTTTCTCACCTTCATAGTGAATGTCTAGCTTAATTATTTCACAGAACATTTGTCATTTTGAAACTTTTCCTGCAAAACAAAGACCAAAAAATTAACATAGTAAAGTTATTTCACCGGCGGTCTTTCCCTTTCAATTGTGATTTATATCAATAGGACATCCTTATTTAAATGCACCAAAGTTTAAGCACTTGTAGTTCTTAGATCTTAATTAAAAACAGAACTATCTATGAACTGATCATGAAGACTAGAAGGTTTTGTGCCTATTAAAACTGTTCAAGATTTCTAAAACATTTTCTGAAATAATAGGCAGAGCTACAGAGTTTTGGTTTGGAAACCAAGGAATTAGAATGCCCCAAACCTGCAACATTAAAAGAACAGAAGAAAAGAATGTTGAGCAAAATATACATCCTCCTGGATGTTTCAAAGGACCCTTAAATTACCCAAGTCAGTTCTCTCATCCAGACAAGAGATCAGCCTTTAAAGATCTTAATTTATTGCATACAGACAGTAGTCTTTTCATTGTACTGGGTCCCCTCTAGGATTTCTGACTTCTACTCAAAGCATTGGCATGCTCCTTGTGCCCCAGTTTCATTACTTTGGAGACTTTCATGTCTTTTTTTCCCTCATCTCATAACTCTAGTTGCTACTTAGTCTTACCTTGTTTCTGAAGCATTTTTGTATCCATTTTGTCCTTTACTGTTTCTTTTTCCTCCTTCCTGACACTGATACCTGGAATGAGAAAAATAAAAAAAATCCGTTGACATTCCCAGGGGTCTAATGTGTAGAACTTTAACCTTTAAATCACAAAGCTCATTCCTGTCCAGTAACTCACTGTTTACTTGTACACCTCCAGTTGTGGTTTACTTGGGGGCATTTAGCATTAAGAAACATATCTCGTCGCTGAGTATAAGACTTTGGTGTAGGTGGGGAACAACTTCACTGAGAAGCAGAAACATGGTGCTGTCTTGCAGCTTGCTTTCCCAAACCGACCTCCTAACTCTGCCCTAGAAAAATTAGAAATGAGAACGTTTGGAGATCGCCTGGGAGAAGTTGAAATTGTGTATGTTAAATCTGTGATTGCTCAGGGGCTGTGGTATTTCCTGCCTACTTTGCCTTAGTTTGTCTCTTTCTCGTCTAATTGATTTTTTAAAAATCCGCTAGATTACTTTTGCTAAAATGCCATTTTGGCATTCTTTATCCCTTGTTTAAAAATCTGCAGTGACTCACCACTAGTTTTAGAAATCAATCCAAAGGATTTAATGAAGTTCTTTTCAGGTTCCCTCAGTCTGGCCCATACCCACCTATCTCCTGTTCTCCTTCATAAACTTCAGATCTGGCCAAATTTGTTTGTTCTTTGTTCCTGGAGTATACATTTTTCTGTCTCTACGCCTTTCACTGAGTTTTCTTTAAAATAGCTTTCAGATTGGATCATCTTCTGTCTGTATGAGAATCTCTGAGCTCAGCCTGGGGACCTAGGTGGTTATAAAGGGTCCAAGAGTAGAAATGTGGGAGCACTCCATGTAAGTAAAGAGCATTCCAGAGACTTATATAACTGAATGTCATTGTTTCCATTATGAATGTTTATTGACACAGAAAGGTAATTGAATTAGGACTGAGAGGTTGAACACATACTGAAAAGAAAGAACCATTGAGGTCATTCCAAATTGCTTATCTTTGATACCTTATTGGTTTAGCAAAGCAGGTTTCCTATTTTAATATGAAAACCATGGCTGAATCATAGAACAGATGATAGAATCATACTGTCTGACTGTGAAACCTCACTCTCACCTCAGCTAGTAGGGCTAGCTGTTTGACCAGAACAGTTTCCATGTCTGTAAATGAGTTTAATTAATGGGGCCTACCTTCCTACTTGTAAGGTGGTTGTGAGGATAAAAACAGTACTCAGCTCATGGTTAAGAGCTCCATAGTATTATTTTCTACCATTAGTAGTAGTAGTAGTATTGGTATTATCAGATACTTTCTGATGAACTTGATATTTTTCTCTCAGCATTTACTACATTGAATTTTGAGTTAAAAGGTATTTTCTACTTTGAAAGTAAAGTCTATTTCAACTTAGAATAAAAATTTCATCTAATATGTCCTTAAGTAATAATGAGGCATTTAGTGCACTGAGATAGTTGTATGGTTCCCAAAATTGGACCTTACAACAAAGGAATCATTTATGCTTAACAATTCCTTATACTAGTCATGTAATTAGCCCTTCTCTCAGAAGACTGGGGCTGAATGGATCTGTTCCCAGGAGAAAGGAACTATCTCTCCTAACTGCACAAAGATTTGAGTATAAAGGCTAGGCACCCTCTGAGCCATTTGCTACCTCTTCTCTGATCTTGTAATGTCTGCACTGTCTCATGAGAAAGAAGAGAAGATGAAGCAGCAAAGGCAGAAAGGACTTTTTTTCTCATCATGGAAGCCAATTCAAGGTCTAGAATGCAGAAAGAAATGCCTGCTTGAGCTCTTTGAAGCAAGACCACAGGGCCCAAGAAAGCTTCTGCACATATGTGAATCTACTGTTACTCATTCATGTATTCATCCGCTTTTATTCTTTATTCAATTCACCAACCATTTATTGAGTATATATGTGATGACAAGTACCATGCTAGGTATTAGACATATCAAAAGGAAACAATGAGATTTAGTCCTCTACCTTGAGATTAGAGAGGTTTTTGTTTATGTGTTTTAGTATAGCTAGTTAAACTAAGTCTTAAAACATTTCTTCTGGGAATAAATATGTTATGAAACAGATGTGCATTTGTCAAATGGAAGAAATGTAATGCAGTGCATGTTTAAAATTCATAAAATGAAAGCACCTGAGAAGTTGTGGATTTTCTTAGTGAGATGAAGAAACCCAGTTGTGGTTATAGTCTTGGTGATTAGGCAACTCTGGGGTAGATTCTAACCAGCAGTTTCTAAAATCTACTCATCTTATTATCTCTGTGATAGGATCTTGGAATTTATGTTATCATACTAGAAATCCATATGATTTTTAAATGTGTTGTAAGCACTTCTATTGCCCTGAAGCATAGAGTATTTATAAAACCAATTTCACTAGCCTGGGAAAAGAGCCATTTCCAAACTTTTATATAGAATAAACTGTATGTTGCTAGATAATTGGGAGTAATTTACATTTTGATACTGTTTATGTTTGTTAGTCAGAATTACATTACTAGATGGCTACCTGAGTATGAAATATTTATCCCATTTACTCATTGGGATGATGTCTGGACAGAACAGCAAACACTTTCAACATGGTAAACTTTTTCTTATTAACTAACAGATCATACACATTTCTTAAAACATGGTGGCTAAAATGTAATTTATAAAGGAGGAAAGAACAATTTTCTTCGAAATAGGGAGGCAGGCAAGCATTAGTCATGATAGGGAAGACATGCAAATAAATGTATTATGTCATAAAAACCTCTTTGTAGCTTACAATTTTTTTTATCTCAAATGCAGCATGTGGTTTATCTAATAACTTTTATCAAAGAGGAGCATATGAGGCCATGCATATTTTCACATCTGTTCTGGCAACAAGCATGAGGTATGATGGTAATTTGGCGACATTGCAGGAAGTGTGTCTCTGTACACAGTGGTTTCCTTTGGTGTGGTTCTGAGAGTTTCTTTTCATGCTGCTTGTCTTTGTTGACTTAAGCCCACCAGGAAGAGGTCATCTATAACTCCCTTTTGCTAGCTAGATAAGCTGTGGATGCTTCCTGATCAAGGACAATGTCCAGTTGAGTGCTAATAGACTCCTTAGTTTACTTTTCTGATTGGAAGCTCTTTAATTAAACTCTGACAAAATATCTTTCTGTTGGTATTTTAACACCTTCTTCCTTTACCTGACTCTTTTTTTCAAAAGTCTTTTAACAGCTAAACAAACAAATGTGGGATGATGACATTTTTATTTTCCATAGGCCTAATATACTATGCTGTTTTGCCATTAATATATCTCCAGAAATCTTGAGCTGTATGTGTGCTATTGAAATGACTATTATAAAAAAATGAAATAAACATGGTAACTTATTTCTTACCAGTAGTTGAACTTAACAAGGGGTGTTCCATTATTTGGTACAATATCATGCTTTATGTTCTGTGTTGAGTAAAGCCCAAATTCTTTCTTTTGCATAATCCCTGTCTCATCCAGAGCTGTGCACAGAGAGTTTCTGCACATACAAGTTAGGCCACTGCTCCTGCATAAAAACCTCAAATAGCAATCTAAACTCTCAAGGCCCAAGGAGCAGCTTTCTTACAGAGACCTCTGTCTGCCTTTCCCCTTACTCTGCAGACTCTCACCTGTTAGATACCTAACCTTTCAGGGGATTTAAGCTCCTCCTCTTTCACCCTTTGAGTCTCAATTTAAATGTCACTCTTGTGAAGAATCTTTTCTCATCTGCAGAAATATTCAATCTGCTGTCTGCATACTCTTTCTTTTGTTGAAACCAGTGCACTTTAATTCCCTTTTAATCAAGTGTTCCTTGGCCTTTATTATCTGTGTTCCTTTATAGATTGTATGTTTATTTCTTACAAGGGCTGTATCTTTCTCTCTTCCTCTCTCTCCATTGTGTAACACTGTTCCTGCCCTATGGGAGATTATCTTAAATATTTGCCAATTGACTGATTGATTGGTAAAAAGAAAAAGTTGTGCAAGGACTTTATTTCCTGATGGAGAAACTTGCTTCTAGTACAGTTAACTCTTGAGTACATATTGCATTTTATTTTAATTTTTGTTCCATAATCTAGATTAGTAATTGCCTGTTTTCTTTACCATATGAATAGATAGCCTTGTAATATACTGTAATAGTATAGAATGAAATGTCTTCATTTATCTCCTACTACATCACAATGTGATCAGTTGGATAGAGTCTAAACTGGGAGGTTTTAAAGGTAACTCATTAAAAGCCTTTATAAGCATCTAAAACATTATAGATGAAGTATTTTAGTTACAGTTGTTGCCATTATTCTCAACTATTTGTGCTTATTGTCAAGTCCCAGAAATTCTTCCATTTATATATACTTTATTCTAGGTCGAATTACCACGTGTATTTTTCCAAACATTAAAAGTATATTCTTAAATTTATTTAATTAATCTATCCAGTCAGGGCTTTTTTACTGAAAAAAATGAAATAATTAAAAAAATTATTGATTAAGAGAATTTTTAAAGAAATTTAATAGTTGATTAAATTATATTTAGAAAAATTTAATGTACTACCTCTGTTTTCTTGAAAATATTTGAAAAATAATCTTAAATTCTGAATTTTTAGCAATTCAGTATGTATCATTTTTCTAATTATGCTGAATTGGCGGTTTTTATATTTTATTTCCAGAATACTAGAATATTTGAATATATGTAGAAAAATATAAAACTTTGGCATAACTAAAGTTTGAGAATATTCTGTATGTCTTCTTTGGTTGAAAAAAAAAGTAGTATTTCTGGTTGGAAATGTGAATATGTTGAACCTCCTCAAGATAAAATGCAAATAGGTGAATATTTGGTTAGAACATTGGTTATTCAACCATTATACTCAAATCCTGACCCAAATCCATCACTTTCTTTGATCATGGAGTAAAGTACCACTCTGTGAAGACCTGTTAATTATAAAAGTAATGTTAAATGTCTAATTTTAAAAATAAACTCATATCATTCGAAAAGCCTGTTATTAATTAATTTAGAGCTATTATATTTAGTTATAATCATTTTTAAATTTGGTTGTATAGCCTATTTTCTTTGGTACTTATGGTGACTATACAGAATTTATTATATATAGGAGAATAGGCATAAACGATACAAACAAGAAAATGGCAGAGTGACTCTCCCTGTGGACTGGGTTTCTATTATTTGTTTCCTTAAACAGTAAGTTGTATGCCATGGTGAAATCCAAAAGTTGAATGGAAAGCAAAGTATTATGTGAATGTCAGAGAGGAAGCTACTAATATGAATTTGTACACTCAGAGAGTGCCCTAGAGAGTAGTTAGAGCTCATTTTGCTTCTGTACTGTTTTTTTTTATTATTCTATATACTATCTCACACATAATGCTTCATTTAGCAATATTTTAACTTCACCTTAAGAATACTTTGATTCTAGTGAGGCAATGGGAAAATATGATATATCATAACTTGTATGTAACTCTGTATCATTATATTTTAATAGTGATAGCAGTGGTTTATGTTCACAGCAATTGAATGCCTGCTCTCTCCATAACTAAGTGAGGCAAGCAGGACAAGATTTAACTTCATTTAATGGAACGTTTTAAGTATTAGGCTAATAAAGCACAAAACTTGGTTTTGCCCATGTCTCCTGTCTCCATGTGGAGCTGTCTTTATAGTGCACAATCCTTCCTAGTAGTCTAAAAGTTAAAGACACAAAGATAACTCAGTAGCTAGCAGGGAAAAAAGCACAGAATTTGCAATCGTATGTAAGGATTTAAGAACTCTAGAATAATCTCCTAAGTGCAGGCAGCCCTCTGTATCTGCTGTTTCTACACTTGCAGATTCAACCAACTGCAGATCAAACATAGCAAGGGAAAAAAAATGAGTCTATACTAAGTACATAAGGCTTTTATTTTCATCATTATACCCTAACTAATACAGCGTGACAGTGATTTACATCACATTTACATTCTGTTAGGTATTATGTGTAATCTAGAGATGATTTAAAGTATGTCAGAGTATATTCTCTCATATGAAGGAGTTGAGCATCTGTGTACTTTGAAATCTAAAGGAAGTTCTTGAACCATTCACTCCTGGATGCTGACAGATGAATATTTTGGCCTTTGGATTTTTAATAATGATGGATCTATTCTGAGTTTTCTTATTTTAATTAATTTTAATGTCCTTTAAATCTCTGGTTATTTTATTCATTCTGTTCTAGTCTTTGTACAGTGGAGAGATGTGAAAATATGTTCATTGTCACTCTTCCCAGAGTACTGATATGGGTAGTGTAGTCTAGAGAGCAAGAACACAGATTCCAGAACTGGATGGCATGGTTTCAAATCCTGACTTTACCATGAGTAACCAGTCCTGTGACTGTGGGACCATCACACTATCCTAGCCTTAGGTTTCTCATCTTTAGAATGGAATAAGAGTGGTGTGTGGGCATAGAGTGACTGTGAAGTTTAACTGAGGTATTCTAAAGATCTTTCCATCTGGTTTTGCTCCTTGCAATCTCTCAGTAACCTAATAAGATGGTTGAAATCTGGGCAGTACTGCTGATTCCACTGTGGCCTACTGCTGAAGGCCTACATGATTATTTAGCAACCATACCTGATAATCTGTCGGCGATTTCTTTTTTTTCTTCTAAGTTCACATCAGAAGGGTAATGTGCCCACATTGTAACAAGATTTGAGGGCAGCACGCGTCACACAAAGGCACGAACATCCAATCATCTTGCTTATAAACCAAAAAGGATCATCTGTCAGTGTTGATAAATGTTTAATGAATGAAAATATTAAACTTGGGTTGATCTGCTTAGTTTTCAGCTGTTGGTAGGGAAAATCATGTCATTTGAAATATAGAAGAATACATGATTGGATTTTTTAACACTAATACTTAAGCAATGTGAAAAGCACTGTGAATACAAAACTAAGTGACATTGACACTTTTTGTTTCTGATACCGAACTTGCAACCTCTAACAAAAATGTTTTATTTAGGTTAACGTTTGACTTTCTCCTTTTCCTGAGGTTGAATTAATATAGGATCATAAAGGTAATCTTTTATTTATACAAACTAGAGAATGAAACCAATGCTTTTTTGTACCTTCTGATTAACACATTCATTGATTTTTAACATGGGTAATATTTCTAGAGCAGTGCTGTTTTGCATGTGAATTATGTAAGAAAGGCTGTGAGGACAGTCACTGTGTACCCTGTATGCACTGTAGACTTTACTGGTTTACCAGTGCTGCTATAAGGGTTAGCCATTGCCGTGCATGTAATGAAAGATAGTGCCTCACACATCCTAAGTGCTCAATAAATTTTAAGATTAGTCCTAATTCAATTTTGTCTGTTTTTACTTTAAATAACTTTTTTAAAGAATTTGACTATTTTACATGTGTTCCTGGTTTCAAAATAGTACTTTGAATACTATAATGAAAATACTAATGAAAATAGTAGTATTTTCATTAGCAGCATTTTCAAAATTATTTTCGTTTTTAAATTTTATTTACTTTTTGTTTTTGTGCTACTGGGGATTGAACTCATGGCTTTATGTACACTAGGCAAACACTGTACCACTTGAGCTGTGCCCCAGCCCTTGTTTTTATTTTTTATTATTTTTCAAGATAAGATCTCAAACTTGCCATCCTCCTGCTTCTACTTCAAGAGAAAAGTATCACTTATATTTTAAAAATATAATCAGAAACCTCAATGAGACAAATTATTCAAATTTGTCTCCATTAATGTGACATATTCTTAAAGAACATAAGACCTGCTGCTATTTTTTTTAATCTGAATATTTTATGCTTTAAAAACATGTATATTATTCTTGTTTGGAATCAGATGGCAGGATATCCTGAGAAGAGTTGCCAACTTTACCCCGCTCTTAACAAACATACAGGATTTTAAGAATCATGGTGAAAGATTGGAAAGGTACTTCTCCACTCTCCCTTTCTTTACAGCCTTATTCCCAGTCCTTTGTGGTCTGATGGCGCACTTACCAGATGAGACACAAGATAGGTCCAGGCTCCTTGTAGTCAAACAAATAGCTACCCAAATCCAAATGGGTGACCATTCAGCTGCTTCCTCATTACTTTTAACATATATGCACTAATTTGATTGGAAATTCAGTCAACAGAATTAATCATTAATTCTGCCTTCTAAGCAGGACTTAGAGAGATTAATTTGTCTAAGATAACCATTATTTGTAAGTATAAAAAAATAAATCATAATAATGTTTCTTTCCATGGCTTCTGAAATTACTGTATTTAGAAAGACAAATTATCTTTCATGTTCCATCCTTTTAGTGAATTATTAAATAGCCTAGCGGGAACAACTGAACTAAATACTTAGAAATATTTCTACATGAAAAAGTCATCTTGAACAACAACAATAAAATGTCACAAATTTTAGTGGGGTTACTTTGATATAATTATTAAAAACTGTACATGTAATTTAGGGAGTCAGATCATCCACAAATCAGAGCCACTATTCCTAGTCTATTTTTATTTTATATCTAGCACAAATGGAATATTTTTTCCAAGTTAATTTTAAGAATTCTTAAAGAATTGAATTTTTTAATATTTTGACAATATTTTAGCTTCTGTTGTATTTCAGTAATAATTTTACTTTTGGTGTATCCTAGGTAAAAAGGTTATTCTTTTCATTTTGGATGAGAAATTTGAGATAATCATTTTGCTTACAATATGTCCCAAATTAATGAAACTACTTGATTCTATTTATTTTGGGCAGAAACATGGACCTCAGTAGAAGCAGTCAGGTTACTCAGTTGACTGTATCTAAGAAATAATCTAATTGTCCTCATGATGCTTAGAGACTTGTGTTAATTTGGAAAAATAACTCAATTAATTTTAAAATGTATTGCCTATAAAATCATAAGGGTACCTATTTTACAATATAAACTGCTGTTAGCCACAGAGGGAAAGACAGCAAAATAAATTTGTGATTTGTATATGTAAATATGTGTGTCTATGTCTATATAGGGTGAGAATGAAGTAAGGAAGAGTACTAAGGGAGAAAAAGTGACAATTAATTGAGTGATTACACTTTTAAAAAATAAATCCTGGATAGAATCCAAGTTGGTCCTATTTCAAATAGCAAAGATAATAATATCTGTAAATTACCTGTATGCCAACATTCTTGTATTATATTTCAATAGACTCAGCTTTTTCTCTTCACTGTAATAGGAACTCTGGGTCTTTTTTTAGTTAGTGGCCTTTGATATTCTCAGATAAAAGGCATCCTTCTGATTTCTTTGATCATATACTACAAGCTAGCAAACTCTCATTACATGTTGAAAAATAACCTTCATATTTATTTTAAATTATTTAATAATGCAGTGGCTTTTAATACAACTTAAAGGGAATTAAGCCATAATTTAATTGCATGCTCTAATGCAGAGTTGTAAGAAATGGAAAGCAGTTCTTCAGAAAAGAAAGACTATGAACTCTAAATCTATCACCTTAATAGTTTTTGACAATTGAGTATATTACATTTAATTGTGAAAAGTCCAATGGGAAAAGCCTAGACTTTGGGGCAAATCTGGGTTCAAGCCATGGTTCTACTACTTTCTCCTAATGTGAAAAGTCGAAATAAAAATTGCAGTTGTCTCAGAGGGATGTTGTACAAATTAAGTGAGGTACTGCATGGAAAGTTAGTAAACGTGCAGTAACATGTGGCTCTTCTTCTACTTTTGACAGTAGTCCTTACTCCTTCCTAGCTGTGTGTCTTCAGTTGTGTTATTTAGTACATTCGCTGTAAACAGAGGACAGCACCAACCTTTAGGATACTCTGAGAATTGTGAATGGCTTTAGAATTGCCCAGCAGTACTAATGACTAGGTGTTGCCTGACCTGTAGACATTCTTGGTAAATGGTACCTTTGCTGCACAGCACCTGTCCAACTTTGCTGTTCTTTGAGATGTTTATGAATACATCAGAGAATATCAGTTTCATACTCTCAGGAATTTTGTAGAGTAAGAGAGACCAAATCACAGAAAACGCATAAATATACTTGAGAATGTGCCAGCTTTATGCATAAATGGAGAAAAAACTTCATACATTTGAACTTTCTTAAATTTATATTCTTGGTACTTATATCTGGACCAGGCTGAAGCTTACTTAGAAAGTGTTTGTGAATAAGTAGGTTTTTGACCTAAATGGAATATGAAACATGGCTCAAAGGGAGCAATTCACATTTAACATGCTTATTTTTTATTTTATTTTATTTGTATTTTTTGACAGTACTGGGGTTTGAACTCAGGGCCTGGTGTTTGCAAGTGCCGGTCATTAGCCCTTTTTGCTTTAGGTATTTTTAAAGTAGGGTCTCAGTTTTAGCTCTGGACTGTCTGGACTGAGATCCTCCCATTTATACTTCCTAGGTAGCTGGGATGACAGGTGCACACCACCACATACAGTTTTTTATTGTTTGAGATGTGATCCTTGCTGTTTGCCAGCCCTGGCCTCAAACTATGCTCTTCCCTGTCCCTGCCTCCAAGTAGCTAGGATTACAGGTGAACCACTGCCCCAGGCTACGTTTAACATACTTTTATGATGACTTTGATCTCATAGCTTGTAACAAAAATACTTTTATACTTACTCATTAAGGCCATCACCATTAAATTTTTAGTTTACAACAATGTGTTAACTTTAAGGAAGTACCATATTATTTCTTTAAAATATTCTTGTTTACCCACTAATATGCATGGATTTTCCCACAATTCAGACAAATTATAAGTACTTTCCAGTAACATATATAGTTAAATGTTAGATAAGGAAAATGTGTAACTCAGAAAGTTCAGTAAGGTAAAATTTTTTTTCGGAAAACATTATACAGAAGTATTTTTCAAAACATATACATCACAATCCATTAGACATGAAATCAATTTGTTTCAAACTAGTATTTTTAATTTAATAAATTTAATACAAAGAAACTAGTATGGAAAAATGTTAGTTTATCATACAAAATAATGGGAAGTATCCATAGTTTTTGTGCTTGTATATATGTATATTTATAAATGACTTATTATGTAAAATACATTTTAACTTTAATTTGTGATCAAATACTTTTGAAAACCACTGCTTGTAGCACAGAGCCTTGCGTAAAATTCCTATTGTTCAGAGAGACATGGCCTAGGAAATATGATAAAAGAGGCTTCCATAAGTATGAATGATCAACCTAAGAGAGGACTAAAGCAAACTAAATAGAATGCTCATTCTTCTCCTTAGCTCAGAGATACTTATTGAACATTCATATAGCTAGACTCTACAAACAAAACTATTAAGTACATGTTGAGCATGTCTAATTTAAAAATCTGAATTTGAAATGTTTTAAAATCTGAATCTCTTTCAGCACTGATGTGACATCACAGGTGACATCAGTGTCCATTACAAGTGGACATTTTGATATCTGACCTATGTATTAAGTTTCAATCAAAGCACAATCACACAAAAAATATTATATAAATTACTTATGGCTCTGTGTATAAACTATACATGAAAGATAAGTGAATTTTGTGTTTAGACTTGGGTCCAATCCTCAAGATATCTCATTATATAAATGCAGGTATTCTAAAATCCAAAACAGTTCTTATCTCAAGTACTTTGGATAAGAGATACTTAACCTGTGTATAGTTCCTACCTTTAATGATGTCGTAGTCAACTAGAGGAGGGATTTTGAAATATGTCTATTATATAACGTGGTAAGTGTAAGGCAGAACTATTTGCAAAGGATAGAATATACAGTGAGTATCTTTAGGAGTACTCTTTAACAGTCAGTAACTTCTGATCTAGGTTTTGAAGATGAATAAGGGCTTACCAAGATGACGAGCAGTATTGGAGAAAGCAGTGTAGGCAAAGGAATAATGTGGTCCAAGGAACAGACAGATATTTGAACTTCATAGTTTTCATATGGAAAACTATTAGTACTGAGGACAGGTGTCGGGGAGACATTGAAGAGTTTGGCAGGAGAAAGTCTCATGCTAAGGATAAGTTATTTAAACTTCATTCCATACAGATACTCCAAAGGTTAAATTGCAAGGAAAAGACTTGCTCATATGTGGTTTCTGTTACTGTTGGTTTCATGTACTTCGCTATGAATCTGAAGGTAGCAGTGAATGGACTAAGGTTGAAGGGGGCAGACTATCAAAAATGTTATGTAGTATCCAGAAAATGGCTTCAACCAAGACAGAGTAGCAGTAGCAGCACCTGTACAAAGAATAGAATTTAATTAATAAATACTTAGTACTTTGTGTCTGGAGAAGGAGATGATGGATAGAAAGAGAAATCTAAGACAATTTTCACCTTTTTGATTTCAATGGCTAACTAGGTGGTGATGCTGCCATCCAAGACCTTCCAAATGTGTAGGGACAGTTTTGGGTGAGAAGATGATGGATTCATTTTGGACAGGTTGAATCTGAGCATTTTTTGTGACACCTGAACAGAGTTAGCCAGTTATAAAAGCTGTGTATACATTTCTGTGGAGTACATTGAAGATAACTGGTTTGGACAATCCATTCTAGTGATGTCATGTAACTAGTGATGAAATCATGGAAATGAGATTACTAAAAGAAAGCCATTTATGGATCAATGATAAAGCAGGGAATAATCCTACATTTGATGGATAATCCAAGGAAGAAGGGCCCCAGAGAAGATTAAGGAGTTATAGCTTTAGAAGTAAGGAGAAAACTAATATAGTGTTAGTGAAAGTTAAGAGGCCTCTAAGATGACTGCTGGATCTGATGATATAGAAGTGTTATTTTCTACCCATAGAAATGTAATAGAGTAGCTAAGTACAAGACCATTCCTATGATAATGAAGAAAGAGTGATTAAAGCTGGGGAAAGAGAAGGTGCTCAGAATGGGCCATTTCTCAGGTAGATTGCCTGAGAAGAATGTATGTCCAAGCAAGGGAGGATTACAAGGACCAGGAAGACTTTTTGACCATGGAGGACACACAAGTGTTTAAACATAATATGGAAGAAATAATCAGAAAAGAAATTAGAAATAAAACAGAGGGAGTGATTAACTGATGATGAAGCATGATTACTGAGAATAAGAATGAGAGCACTGGTGGTCTAATTCATCTTAGCTAGAAGCAAAGATCTTCTGAGAGCTCAAGGAAAGAAAATCAATGGAAGAAGATGGAAAGGGTGAGGTAGGGAGTGAAGAATTAGAAAACAGAGAATGTGGCCACAGCCTACTTTTTTCTTTTTACTTGTTTGATAGAAATTAACAAGAAACCTGAATATGGTACAGAAACCTGAAGGATGTTTAGGAAAGAGATGTGTCAAGGGGCATGGTGAAAAGGTGTGACAAGGTCAGCATTGGGGTCAATGTCTGTAGCTAAAGAAACCTCATCACCCATCTCCAGGGAGTGCCACACTTGGCCATCATGTACTGTGACAGTCCTGATAAAGTACTAACAAGATATCTAGAGCAGTGAAGTGCCTATGGAGTGTCTATGGAGAAATAGATTCCACACAGTGACTTCTAAGTTCATATCCAGTGTCAATTCCCTTACCTGAGTAAATTATCAAAGCTCTTCTTAAAAGTTTACTTAGTCTTTAAAAAGTTGGGGTGGAGGTTGTAAATGTCGAGTGCTTTGTGCAATGTGGAGCACATAATGAACACTCAGTGAGTAACAGATATTATTAACCTTATTGTTGTGGGTATTAGTCATTCTGAAAGTCTATGATGTGTGTCTCAGTGATGTAGCTTTCTCCTTTCTCACTGTTGCCACTACTTAGCTGATTTATCATTGTTTTCAGGACACCTCCAACCAACCCTGCCTTGTATGTCAAAGTCAGATACAGATAGTAGTAATCCTGTTTCTTTAAGCTTGTGAGGTGCAATTTATATCAAGTCCAATTTGGTGTTTTGCTTCTTCAAAGATATAACAATATGCAAGGTGAAGTTTCCCCTTTCAAGTATGTTTTGTTTCCATGTTAATTTTTTGATCAGTACCTTGAATGTATTACCCATTTTGTTTATCTGACCAGATAAGTTATAATTAACCCCAATTTCTTTTTTTTTTCTTTTTCACCTTGCTTCTTCCTCTAAATAATCTCAAATGCTTAATAATTAGTATTCTTTCCACATCATCCTCCATTGTCACACAGATGTCAAGCAAGATGTCAAGCAAGTATAAATTTGTGTTATAGCTACAAATTCAACCTTGGCTTCACCTATCCTTGACATTTATTCATGCATTCAAGAAACTTTCTGAGATGGTCCCTGACTACCCTGGTGGATTAGGAGTGAACAAAACAAAATCTCTTCAGTTCTGAAGGAGTGTTCTAGTGAAGAGAGACAAACTAATACACAAGTTTTAAAAATACTAAATACATAAGGTGGTTGTAACAAATGTTATGAAGAAGACTGAAGAAGGATCAGGGATGCAAAACATAGGCTTAAGAATGTAAGATGAGACTCTGGCAAGGCTTCTTTGAGAAGAACACACCCCAGGATCCTGCATGAAGCGAAGGGAGAACAGAGTATATCCATAGGGGAAGAATTGTGTATGTAGAAGAAATGCAAAGGCCCTCAGGTGGGCACTGGCCTGTTAACCCTAGGAAAGTAATTTGTGACTGAAGCAAAATTAGTGTCTAAGTAAGAGGGAAGCCTAGGCTATAGAGTGAACTAGGGGAACCAAATATCTAACGTGTTACTTTTAGTCAACTCAAGCAGGAGGCCCTTGTGGGATTTAAAGCAGAAGTGAAATATTGGTTTTAGGATGTTTTGAGACTGTATTTTTTTTCTTTTTCCTTTATGCATTTTAAATTTTTATTTTATTTTTGAGTTACCCTAAGAGGATTTCACTGTGATAATTCCATAATGCATGCAGTATATTTTGAACATGTTCACTCCCTCAGTTTTTCGAATAATGTCATTTTTTAATCATAACCCAGATTATTCAATATTCTATGAAAATATGCTACTGGTGAATGGTATCTCATAGGTAATTTACGCTCAAATTTTTTCTGCTCACTTTTATTTGCTTTATGTGTGTGGAATGCTAGAAACAGATAATGTTGTTTTTGTTAAATTTAATTGTGTGCTTAAGAGAAATATGTGTCTGTGAATAGAATGATGGTCAGACCCATAATTCCAGTGTTATTCACACTTAACTGGAGTTCTTTTGGAGCTGCAGACTCTCTGCATCATAATTCTGACATTGCTTCTCTTTATAATGTAGTATTTATGACCTGTTCACAGATATATTTTTCTTTTACCAGAAATGATTTCAAAAGACAAGGGCAGACTTTTTCTTCCTAAATGAAAACATGAATTAGGACACACTTTTTCATGTTATTCAGAAATATGTAGTTAATACTCTTTCTTTCAGAGACTAAGAAAGGAAAGAAGAAGGAAAAGAAAATTTTCCTCAGAGCCTAATAGTGTGTGATTAATCTTCCAAGTGCCACTGAGGAGAACCTTCACAGCAGTTTTGGCATTAACATGACCTGATACATGTACACAGGGCATGTGTATTGTCTTCTGAGATCAGTGGGGTAGTTTTATGGAAATTAGAATATTATTAAGGCATTAGCGAATAGTGAATTCTGCACTCAGAACTCAGCATGAATGGACACTAAAGTCCAATTTAATTTTAAAAGTAAGTTGTAAAGAGAAACATAGCATGAGTTCTGCTTTACTGAAAACAGGTGAGCATTTTTGTAGATACTCTCCTTCAGCAAACTAACATACAATGTTCAGTAATTATCCCTACCCTAACACTGCTATCTTAATTAATTAATTGCTCAGAATGGGAAATTCTTACTCCATTTATTTCTGGTAAGAAAATTATCTTAGTAAAACATGAAGGTACTTTGTAAAATTCATTGGAAAAGTAATGCAAAAGACATAATTTGTGATCCAAACCTACAAGTATATGGTAATGTCATATTACCAGAGTTCTTACTAATTCTATAGGAGAAACTATTTAAAAGACTTTAGAGGAGAGATAAGGATGTGCCTCAGTGGTAGAGCACTTATCTACCATGTGTGAGGCCCTAGGTTTGATGAGGAAAAAATAAATAAAACACTTTAGGGGAATTAATTATCTTATTGTGTTTACTTTAGCATACATTTTCAAATAGTAGTGGTTGTTGGAACAGATTTATATTCAAAGCCAGTAGAAAAGAAACTAAAACTTCCAAAGCTCATTGTGTTATTTGTTCAGTAGTTATAGAGCAAAAATAAGACATATAAACAAAAATGAAATCAAACCCACTATGGGTAAAAGATCCATTCCATTTTGTCAATATATCAAAATATTCTTTTAGAGAATTAAAATATTTTTGAGAATTTGGCAATGTACATATGGAAGGCATAATATGTAGTGCACCCAAAAAGGTTGTTTTAGCCTTGTAGTTGCCTACTCAAATTCAGAACTATACTAGGAATTAAAAGAATCCTGGGCCAGACCCTGTTACTAACCAGTCAAATTGCCTTTAATGGGGTCATTTTAAATCTAAGACCTATTTTCTACTTTTGTAACATTCTTAGACTGTTTACCTCAACTAAAGTATTTAGGTTGTTTACTAATTTTTGAAGATCTTTTTGTGAAAGTTTTCTTTAAAAGCAGTTTTTATATATCCATTTTCCATAAAATAGTCATCATTTCAAATGTAGACCATATTCACTGTAATCTGAAATTATTAACCGTAATTAAAAGTAGAGAGGTACAGATGTATCCTTGAATGTACATAAGTTGTAGAATCATAATGTATCATTGTAACCTTATATGTAACCATATATAAGTATAGAATAAATAATAATACAAGCCGAATAAGATTTCATACAAGAGTGCTGAGTATAAAACTTTTGTTAAACATGCCACTTACATATACTTATTATGTATCATATAATGTGCTTGGTGATTAAATAAAGTCTCACATAATAAGCCAATGAGTAGATATATTGTTGCCATTTTAGAGCTGAGAACTCTGAAGCCCGTTGAGTTTATTTACTTGTCTAAGAATTAATGTACTTAATAGCATTTAAGCCAAGATTTTAATCAAATAAATACTGAAACTAATTCAGTTATCCACAACACCACCTGCTTCTCCAATGGTACTGACTGGAGACAAGACTGGAGTGGTGGGATAGATCCAGACTGTATTGAGGGGAAGACATATTGAAGCCATGATGGGAAATTTGGGTTTTGTCATTTAGGCAAAAGACAACCATTGATAAGACCTGCCCAGAGAAGTGTCATAATAAAAGCAGTGCTTTAAGAATATTAGTGAGATCTCCACTTTTCAGATATGGGCATACAATCATTTATTTCTTAATGAACTATTTTATAACACAGTCCTTACTGGTTTTTATTTCATGGACAGTTATTTTTTTCTTTGAAGATTTACAGCTGTGAGTTATAATGAGCTTCCCCAATTTTTCCATGCCTACTGTTAACCCATGGAGATTATAAATTGTTCTTTCTCATGATCATTTACATTAGGAGAAAATGCTGGAAGAGGAGGGCAGAACTGCACTGACCAATTAATCCTATGTGGGATGATGAGCCTGTCATCAATAAGATCAGCAACAGTGAAAAGAAAAACCAACCCACAGTGAGCACCTAGATGAGAGCCAGTGGGCCCAATTCTCTCTAGGGTGGCAGCCTACCACTGCTCTGGCACAACCTTGCATTTGATTTGAGTGGGTGGGGAAGGCAGAGTGGCATCCAGATAATCCACAGTGGAGCTTTGGAAATGGCATGACTCTCAATACCACACCTGGGAAAGCTTGGGCACGTTTATATGCCTTCTCACACCAGCTGGGCACCATGCCCAGAACTGAAAGCCATTCTTCAGCCACAGAGACAGACAACTTTGTGGTTCTTAATTTAATGTGGTCTTTTAGTTGAATTTCAAGGTACAGTCTCAGTCAGATCCCTAATTCTTCCTCCAATCTTGCTTTTTTAATTGCCTTGTGATAAAAAAAAAATCATAGATTTAGAAAGGAATTGACCAGTCTTCAGCTCTAGACAATACAAGAAAATCCCTATGTAATATACCTCTCAAACCCTATTCCATTAAAGCAAGTATGTGTTAAACTATCTTATGTAAATGTAAGGGTGTATATTAGGATAGATATTTCTCTTACAGATGGGAAAAATTTGCAAAAATCAAACAATGCCATATTTCACAAATTCTCACATTTACATGTTTTATGTTTTAATTCCTCTGAAAGTTGTTGCCTGCTGTTGAAATCAGTATGGTGTTGATTCAGTTATCATTCCCTGCTCTTGCACAAATGGCAGACATAGCTGTTTATTCTGAGTTATGTGCTTTGGTGGAAGCACATGTGTTGACTTTAATTTCTATTTACAGTGTCTGCATGTAACTAAATATTATTGTTCAGAAAGGCACAGAAATAAGGAAATGAGGTACAATTTAATATTAGTAAAGAAAATATTCATTATTGATGGGCCATCTGCAGTTTCTAGTTTTTACATAAAGCAAGAGCTTTATAGGAACACCCTGAGAAATAAAGATTACTGTAAGCTGATTAAGCTCATTCCTACCAACATAGAAGCAGAAGATTGCTTATTAAACATCAAACCAGAAACTCCAACAGTGCACCAGGTCATAATAATGCATTATGCCTGAGTAATAGTACTGCTCAGGACTACTTTTGGTAGCACAGATGATGTTTCCTCAAAAAAAAAAAAAACTGATGTGAAAAATTATTCTAGTGAATCAAACTCAGTATGAAGATTAAGTGTATTACTCAATGCTTTGCTTATAAAGTATAATAAAGATTTTAAGTTATAAAAATGATTTCATTGTTTATTTAGCAGTACATAAACTAACCAGTTATCTTATTATCAAAGATGTCTTAGGTCATTAAAATTTAAATATAAAATGTAAGTGACAGTCATTACATAATATGCTTTATTCATTCTTTTTTTTTGTGGTACTGGGGTTTGAACTTGACCTCATGCTTGCTAGGTAGGTGCTCTACCACTTGAGCCACTCTGCCAGTATTGTTTTGTGATGGGTTTTTCAAGGTAGGGTCTTGCAAACTATTTGCCCTGGACTGGCTTCAAACCACAATCCTCCTGATCTCTGCCTACAGAGTAGCTAGAACTATGGGCATTAGCTGTTGGTGCCCAGCTCAAGATGCTTTTTATTCTCACAGAGCTACAAGGCAAAACTGTTATTTCTGGGTGGGGTTTTCTTTTTTTTTTTTTTTTTTTTTTTGGTGGGTTTGAACTTAGGACTTCGTACTTATGAAGCAGACACACTACCACTTGAGCCACACATCCACTCTTTTTTGCTGTGGCTATTTTACAAATGGGGTCTCAAGAACTGTTCATCACTGCTGGCTTCAAATGGAGATCCTCCTGCCTCAGCCTCCAAAGTAGCTAAGATCACAGGTGTGAACCACTAGCACTTGGCCTGCTTCTTTTTTTTAAAATTAGAACATTTAAGTGACTAGCTTAGTATCTTATACTTGGTTAGTGGTAATGTGGCCATTTCAAACAGAGACCAAGCTGTTTTGTTCCAAGTAAAAGTGTCATTAATAATTAAAAAAAAAAAGAAAGGAAGACAGACATAGGGTTATAATGAAATAATAATAGCAACTTGATGCTTCACACTTGAGTTAAATATTACTGCTTACTGATGAGCTCATTATAGCACGGTGCCAGCTGTTCCACTAATTGATTTTCTTGTTAGAAATAAATTTTTTTATTGGACCATGGGGCGGAAGTGGGGAGGGGGCTTTTTACTTTCACTCATTTACCTTTATTCTGCCCTCAAGAAAAGAAAAGAAAACTCAAGAAGTCATCCCTAAGCCTCATCCATAAAAGCCTCTGTAATACTTGAGAATAATTACCATGCTGCCATGTGTTTTGTTTTTCAGACCAAATAGTCTCTGTTTTTCTCACAAAACATCATTTCAAGGCACAAAATAATGTTAATCCATTTCCTAAGTGTATTCTCCTTTCTTGGTGTGTATTTACAACCCTGCATTTTAGCATAAATGCTTGTATTAAGGACTTCAACACAGACAGAACACAGGTGGAGTTTGTTGTCAACTAAAATGTCCAGCATTTTTCGAGGTGATTGTTATGAACCCAGGCTCCTTCCATCCAGGACCTTCATGATAGCTGGCAGGGTAACCAGTAGCCTATTACTGGAACACAAAAGACTGGAAGAGTCTGTGGCCTGAACATCTGCGTGTGGAGGATGTTTCACCATAAAGACCCAGGTGCTTAGGAATCCTGTCTGTGCTTTTAGAGCATAGGTCTTGGGATAAGGCTGCCTGGATTCACAGTCCAACTCTGCCTCTTGCCAGCTGGTTAATTCCTTCATCTTTCCCAGTTCTCTGTCTGGAAAATAATAGTAAATGACAGTACTCACCTCCTAATGGTTATTCAAGAATTAATTGAACCAGTGCATCTCAAATACTTAAAAGCACTGCTTGACATATTTTAAGAACTCAAAATGTTGTTGTTGTATGTATGTGTATTTGTGCATAGTAGTAGAACTCAAATAGATGAGTTATAATTCAAGCATATTTATTTCAAGGGCTGCCATAAACTGTCTGTGTAGCTTAAAACAACAAAAATGTATTATCTTAGTTCTGAAGGCTAGAAACCTGAAATCAGGTTGTTGGCATAGCCATTCTGCCTCCAGATCTTCCTTAACCGGTGACAGCAAAACTCCAACCTCTGCTTCCATCTTTACATGACTTCTGTGTCTTTGTCTGTGTTCAGATTTTCATCTTCCTAAAAGGATATCAGTTTTACTGGATTAGGGGCTCACCCTAATGGCGTATGACCACATGTGAACCTGATTACATCTGCAAAGACCCTGTTTCCAAATAATGTTCCAGTTTGGCTACTAGAGTTATGACTTCAGCCTTTGTCTTAGGGGGACTCAGTTCAACCTATAATTTCTAGACAAAACATTCAAAATAGAAGAGCCTAACATCCCAGAAACAAACAGAGGACATTTAATGACTTGGGAAGGGATGTAAGAGATCTAAGAACATGGGATGTTTTGAAATATAATTGGTAAGTAGGCTTTTGAGATTTCTTAGGGTAAGAAATACAGTCCAAACCAGACCTCTAATATTTGAACCTTAATCCTAGAGTAGCTACAATACTGAACAGATTCCCAAGATAGAAGCTAAAGACCTTGGTTGGCACTGAGGAGCCGGTTCAGTCTGGGAAGTGGATTTTCCTCAAAATGGAGTAAATAACAGCTTGTCATCTTCCAAGTGTTAAAGTAGTTTAGCAGGCTTCATAAAAGCAGAATTGTAGATTTTAGTTAACTGGCCAATTTCCAATACAGATAGTTAGGTTCTCCTTACGTAAAGTGCCTTTGAAGTTTCTGAGGGATGAAAATGTGTTTATTTTCTGCTTGGAATACTTAAGTATGAGTCTTCTCTGTTAGCCATTATGTATTGTCTGCTCTTGAAAACTTTGCTGGTAGGTAAGTATGAGTTAAGTTTTTAAAGTGTTTAAAGATACTATGAATAAAAGAGGCATCATAAACAGGATTATTACAATAAATTTATGCACCTGCACCATCTATATTTCTGGAGTAACCAGTCTTGATTTCCCAAGTAGAGGATTGTGACTGCAAATAAGAAATAACAATGGCTAAAATACTAAAAAACTCATCTCTTTTATTTCTTGGTCAAAAAGTCTTCCATAAATACTGTCCTAATGACAACCATGGAAAGAGAAATATAGAAAGTACACTTAACTTAGAATTTTCTAATCCTTACAGGAATTTGAATCAACAAAGTTAGATCATCCCCTAAGTGGATTTTTATATAGTTGTTTCGTTTCCAGTTTTCCATGCCTTTCTAACACTTGATCTTTGTATGAAAACTGCTGCCATATTCAGAGACATGAGTCATGGTACTTAGAATGTTTTCAACATATTTTAGACAGCACAGGATATGGCAGAAGAGTAGTCTCTTGGCATTTACAATTTTTACATTCTAAGATTTGACCTTTCACAGTATCTCATTACATGTATTAATTTAGCTCATGTACTAGGCTAGCAGACCCCTTAAAATCTGAATTTCATTTTCAGTCTTTAAAAAAGTATTATGTCTATGTTTACCTGTGCATCTCTTTCCCTTTCCTCTTACCCCGTATAGTATATGTGTATGTTTCCTGTGAAAAAAGATGTCCTTTAAAAAAAAAGGCCATTCAACTCCAAGTGAGAAGAAAGTATGGAGGAGATAACTTACAGCTAGAATGGCTTCAGATAAAGAGTACACTGTCATATTCTTCAGTGATTTAGGTCAATCTAAGAGTGAAAACTAGGAAGACTTGCTTAAGCCAAGTTCCATTTGTGCCTGAAGCCAGTGCTTATATTTTGCCGAATTTTATAGAGTGAAAAAAAATTCTTAGTAACATGTATGAATTGCAAGATTTGCAAAGATCTTGGGAGTAGACCTTTCCACTGCCTTAACAGTCAATGGTGACTTATACCTTCCCACTTACAGACAGTACTAACAAGTGTTTAGACTTACTCAGCATTGAGGCCTGAATGAATTGAATTTGTATTTTAAGACACTGAAACTCTTTCCTTTAATTTTACATTGTATCTGCAAACCATGTAAAGAGTTGGTTGCATTAATTAATAATTCAGAAACCCGTGAGTGTTTACCTTACTTTAATAAAGAGTATTGATTAAGAGACTGTAAACTATGGAAATGTAAAAGCATGGTAATAAAAAATGTACTTCTTGGCACCAAAATTATAACTTCTACATACGGTACCTGTATATCCATATGTGATTTCTATTTTAAATATTTCTACAGGTTTTTCTTTTGGTCTGTCTCCCCCAAAATTAATTCTGCAGTTTTTTTTTTTTTTCTGATTCAACAGTATTACCTGAAAAAAGGTAAGAAAGCCATATCATCTTGCTTGTACTTTGAATCCCCGGTTGTAAAATTAGGAGTCCTTATTATCTAGCATTAAATAAAACAAGGTAAGCTGTAAAATATGATATACAAAACTCAGTAAAAGAGTAGATTGATGGTAGTAATATTTCAAAATTGAAATGTTATTGTAGTCATTTATAAAGAGGGCTGTTCCAATTAAGTGGAGTTAAAGAACACTATGGTACAACAGAGATAGGGAAGTTACCTCAGGTTGTGCCAGTTAGTACAGCTCTATCGGATTTAATCTTCACAACCACTCTGGATGGTAGGTGTGATTTTCCTTATTCTACACATTAGGAATTTGAGGCTTAGAGTTTTTGAATAACTTGCCAGAGGCAAGATAGAATCTTTTTCTTATCCAAATTCCTTCCATGGCTCCTCTTTGGATGAAGTTCAGACTTCCTAAGTTGGATGACAGGACCCTTATTTATCTGTCCCTTGTTAATCTTGACAGCTTCATCTCTTTTCATTCCTCACCTAATCTCCAAGTTTACAGTTCTTTTACTTTGTTATATGTCACAAGTTGTTTCTCCTGCTAGGAGAAATATTCCCTGCTCTGAGCAATATTCCTGTCTTCACCATTCTCTTTTCACCTTACCTTCATTCTGTGTGTTTCAATTTACCATATCTTCCAAGAAACTTCATACAGTCCAACTTGTCCATTGCATTGCTCATATATTCATTTGGGGTTGTTTGTTTATATGTAAAGCACTATATTTTGTACTAGTAATATAACAATAAGGAAAGAAGAAGAAGAAAAATATTCTGCCCTTGTAGTTTACACTCTTGTATTGTTACTCATTTAATTCAGATGTTATTTCAGTAGAGCACTGATTATGTCTAAGTTGTTCTATTGCATTCTTAAGATCTAACCCAAGGGTCTATTGTAAGAATAACATGGGCAGTTAATATTTATTGAATCAGTTCACAATGAATGACTTCAATTAATCATTTAATTTATCATATAGAACTCTGAGAATATTGTTTGACCCCTTTTATCTTTTCACATTGCTAGGTATTATAATTTCAGACCTCATTGTCTGGTAAATGCATTAACTAATGAACCTCAAATTGAACGCAAAGTCATTTCAATTTTTCTACACCATTGGGATCCCCAAATTATAGACAAATTCTGCTAGATTCATCGTCTTGAACATTGTGAGATTGTTCTTCTCGAAATACTTTGTGCTAGCCCTTCATAATCTAATATCATCTTTCTACTCTAATTTACCTCCTGTTGTTTTGTATGTACTCTGTAATCAATCCATTATCTTTTTGCAATCTGTTTCTTTTGTTTCATTTGCACCTTTCTGTCTAGAGGTTCCTTTCTCTTACTCTTAGCTTATTCTAAATTTTATTAACACTGAAAGTTACTTCCCTTTGGTTAAGTCACCTTGATAATGCCAGCCAAGCTTCATTTCCATAATTTCTCATTTTCTGTGTGATGTGCTAGATATCAGCCGTACACTAAAACTCTAAGCAGCAGAATCTACCCCCATACCCCTAACAGAGAGAGAGAGAGAGAGAGAGAGAGAGAGAGAGAATCTTACATGGAACTCTAAGGAATACTAAAAGAGAAAAGCAGAACTTTATATAACAATGACCCCTAACATTCCTTAGGTTCCCTTCAAGGTGGTCTGCAGAGAACATGTGAAATGTGCAACCTCAGCCACTGGCCTTTTGCTTGGTCTTACTGTTACCAAGGGAAAGGTTAAAAGTGGTCAAGATGACTCACCCCTGCTGGGAGGAAAATTACTTACTCAGAAACAGAAGGAAAGAGTCACTCTTGCCAAGCCTGCTTCAGCAAACATTTTGACTTCCGATCACTACTAGGAAACATCTGTGGGGCACAAGGAAGAGAAATGGATTTTCTTTCTTTCTCTAATTAAGATTCTTGAACTACTAGGGAGCCTCTAGACTAAACTCTTCTGAATCTTTCTGGCTATAGAATTTCACTTGTCCATGGGCCACAGAGAAAAGTTTATGGTCAAAGGTCAGTGTCTCCTTAATGAAAAGTCAGATCAACAACAGTTAATCTTCTAGATGGCCCGTTTGGTTCCTGTTCATCTCTGTAAGTCTATATATACCAAGTGTACATTTGTTTCAGAGGGAATTTGTGTTGTTAGTATAATGCTGCACATTAATTTTAAGTTATTTTGCATTCATAGAGTTTTGTCTTCCTACCAGTTTGAAAAAATAGCAATTGCTTTTAATTCTTTATAACCCCAGTCATATAGGAGATAGTAACTCCCTCCTAATTAAAACTGAATAGAAAATCTTAGTTTACATAGTTAGCTGTTATTTTGAATTATAGACAAATTTCTTCTGACATGAACTCTACATGAAATATGTTACAGGAGAAATTAAGTATTCATTTATAAAATTTATAAAAATTTATTTCAGATTGTGACATGACTAGTAACACTGATATATTATGTTTTAAAAAGTCATATATTAAGAATATCCAAAAAATTTGTTTACGGTACATTAAACAATGAATGTAGGAGATGCAAACAATTTTAGAAATTTAATGAAATAGGCTGATAGGTAAATAAAGCTTGAATACCTGTGATCCTAGCTATTTGGGAGGCTAAGATCAGGAGGATCATGGTTAGACAATAGCCCTGGAAAATAATTTGTGAGACCCCATTTTCAAAAATAACCAGAGCAAAATTGACTGAAGCTGTGGCTCAAGTGGTAATCTACTTTGCAAGCAGAAAGCCCAAAGTTCAAATCACAGTCCCGCAAAAAACAAAACAAAACAAAAAAAAACTTGAAATTACGGGTTTTTATAAAATAAATTTTTCTATAGTAAAGAGTTTAAGCTTCATCAAACACATATTATGAACATGTTTTTCAGTCTTCTATATTTTGTCAAAGAGAGTTGATTGATAATCTTGATTGGTCTTTTTAGCAATTCAAATATATTGCAAACATTCATCATTTTTAATTGACAAAAATTAAACTAAATTTGAAATTATGATTGCTAATGAATTGCAAGTTATGATGAGTTATGAGGAGCTATTTTATGTTTCCCAAACACCCTAATTAATTTACCATGATCTCTCAGTTTATCTGCCATATGTAACATGTTAGGCAAATAGGATTTTTGCATAATTTAATTAGATATTTGCTGTATGCTGAAGAAATGTAAGACCTGATTTGTGCTTAAATTGGAGACAGGCAGAGATATGAAGGTACAAAATATACAAAGACTTCTGAATGCAGTATTTTAAGTCAGGAAATGTTGATCCCTATTCATTTAATAGAGATAAACAGAAATAATGGTATTTATAGTTATGGCATTTAATAAATTCTGAAAGTAGTGTTCATTCTTTAATTGAATGAAAATTAGTCCCAACAGGAAATTTGAGGTAATCTAGTCCAAGTTTCCAAATTTTTAAAGTTAATCTGTCTTTGGATAAAAACAAAACAGTATCGTTCCTTTTCTTAATTTAATTTGAAATTTCAAAATAAAAGCATCATTACTATTAAGTTATTGTAAAGTATGTATAATTTAACATCTGTTTGTTAGGAAAATATGCTACTGCCTCTATTAAGAAATTCAATGAATGGTAGTAGGCAATGAATGAAATTATTTCCCCTGTGAGACACTAATAGAAGAACTAAGGCTTGAATACATATTTTTTGACCCTAAATAAACCAGTGCCTAGAAGTTTTCTTATAGTTAAGGAACAATGCTGATATCAGGAAGCCAATACTTTGCCTAAATTTTTAAACACGTATACCTTCTCAAGTATACTGTAAATTATTTTTGACATGAATTCTATTTCTTTATTATCCCAATACAATGTAGCCAAGTAAAAAGTAATCAGTCAATGGTATTGTTTATTATCTTTTAATATAGAGCACTTGGCAAACATTTCATGTTTCAATGTTTTGTTTATTTAAGTGAATAAATGTTTCTAGAATGTCTACTTATGGAGCAGTAGATAAGGAAATGAAGCAGATTAAAGAAAATGAGTTACAATGAAGAAACAGGTCCAGGCACCAGTGGTTCATACCTATAATCCTAGTTGTTTGGGAGGCTGGGATCTGGAGGATTGCAGTTAGAGGCTAATCCAGGCAAATAGTTCTTAAAACCCCCATCTCCAAAATACCTCACAGCAAAATGGATTGGTGTGACTCAAGCCATACTTTGCAAACATAGAGCCCTAAGTTCAAACCCTAGTCACACCCAAAATAAAACAGGAAAATAAACAGGCATATTTCTTGGGTCAGAATCCTACTTTTTCTAAACTAATTTTCAAATTAATTTGTTCTAACATTCCTGCATTTTTCATGTATTTTAATTAGTCATTTGTAATATGTACAAAATACTGTACATATTTATGGGGTATAATATCATATATTTAATTTGTCAATTTGGAATTTAAAATTGTTTCCAAGTATGTCAAATATAACAAGTTAACTTCTATATTTTTACTGAATAAGTGGTAGCATATTCTTATTCTACCTTCTACTAAGGCATCTAAGGATTGCTACAGAAATATACTAGCTTTGCTCACTTACTAGACATAAATAGCGCTGACTACTCAAAAGTCACTTTTAGCTAAAATCCCTTCCTCAAAAATCCCTACTTCCTGTTATTGCCAAGTTAAAAATGAATATGTTTCAGAAATTAAGAGTTGCCATTAGCTCGACCCTTAGCGACATCCTTTTAGAGGACTCTGTGCCATGAGAGCCAAGTAAAGAAAGAAGCAAATGTTCAGACTGAAGTGCAAAAGAAGAAAGATGAGGCAGAGGTCCAAGTAAACAGCTTGTGTACCAGTGGAGGCCAGAGGAGCAGGAATAAGGAATGCTGGAGGCCATGACGCAGATACAAATTGTTGGACTGCTTGCTTCTGTCTAGAATTTTTCTCAGTGGATCTGGAGCTTCCATCGCCACCTGATCGCCAGGACCAGCTCTGAGAGACGCACCTTGCTCATGACCAAACTGTCCCTATTGGTCTTTCGGTCTGGATCTGTGGCATTCTGGACTAGTTCTGTTCTCAAATGTGACACATACACAATAAACCATCTCTTCTGTGTCAAAAAAAGAAAAGAAAAAAAAAGTTGCCATTAGCTCGCTTGCCTTGGATTTTTAAAATGCTAAAAACAAAATAATTATTTAAATTGTCAAAATTTAAGGAGCATCATAAGAAAAGAGGTGACTTTCTTTGTTCCCGTCTCATAAAATTTTTCTTAACTGAGTTTTCCAGAAGTCAAAGAATTGGTTTTACCTCTTTTTCTTTCATCTTTTTTTTTTTTTTTTTTGTAGAATCCATTTGGCAAAATGTCTTACATTTCTTTTACTTAACTGTATCACTTCCAGCTTTTAAAATATTACTGCCATTACACAGCCGTGGAACAGAGTGGTCTTATAAATGTGCTTTGCTACAAAAGAAAATGAGACTGACTGGAAACTGTCATGGGCCACTCACTAAAAGATTGGAAATATCACTAAAGCCATTTGGGGATATTTCCACTTTTCAAAAGTGGAAATTGTACAGCAGGAGACCTTGTCTATTTTCTTTCAGCCATAGCAGCTTTCAATACATGATAGCATACATTTGGATAAAAAAAAAAGAACAGAATGACTTTTCATATGTTTTACTTGTGGCTACATAGAGTCAGGATATATAATTCATCTGTCTAAATATTGCAGAACATTCAGAATCCTTCTTAGGTAAACAATTCCTAGGATCATTGCCACATATACCCTTGCATGATCTGTTAGTGCATACCATACCCTAAGAGTTTTTATTTTATTTGAAAAAAAACCATGTAAAATAAGTTCTGTTATGAGGGCCTGTATAAATGAAGCAGCTGAAGCCTTCTACAAAGAATAAATATCTTGTCCCAGTTACAGAAGTGTAATTTACAGAGCAAGATGATCGAAGCTTTTAAAAAATATGCTGAAAAAGAACAGAGTGTGACTATGCAAAGAGGGGCTGGGAAAAGCACATGGGATGAGTTTTTGCTTTCCATAGATAGTGAAAGCTGCTTCTGGGATAATGAAAAAGAAACCACAATTTACTGTCTAAGGTAAAACAATAGAAATATATTTACAAACCAAAAAGCTAACAAAGAGCAATTATGATGCAAATGATAAAAAAAATTCTGAGTGAAGAAGTAGGTGGGGATAGCAACCTCTGCTATAAACATTTATTAGGAGCCAGGAATATTCTAAATACTTAACTGATATTAACTGATTTAGTTCTAATCCCTTAAAGAAGATGCTGTTTTGTGTCAGTTTTTACAGATGAGGAAACAAATAGCAGAGATTAGCTAGTTTCTTAGGGTTACTCAGTTAGCTGGGTGCTGGAGCCTGGCTTGGGAATCATACAGTTTCATAGTTTGTGTTCTTAACCATTACACATACTGCCTTTCCCCAAGGATGAAGTAGCACATCCAGGAAAGAAAGAAAGGCAGAACTGTAAGAATACTGTTACCTCAGTTAACAGTAGATATACAGCCTTAGAAGGCCCCAAATGGGATCCATAAGACATAGCAGAGCATCTTAGGTCTAGTTGCAGCAATGAGAGTCCATCCTCCAGGGTCATGGAGGCAGTTCATAAGGATCTGAAACCTGAGATTAGTGTTTTTTTTAAGTGAAGGGTATATTCATTAATTTATTAATGATAACTTAGTTTATAGGTATGTAACCAAACTTATGTGTATTTGGCTAAAATTGTATCAACTCATTGAATTCAGCATTCCGAATTGACTAGTTACGACAATCAAGGGCTTAGTGTACTACATAATATAAAAATGTCTGCATATTAAGAAGCCATAGTTTCTTGTACTGAGTAAACTTAGACACATAAACAGAGTGATGACCTAATTTAATTAAATACCACAAGTGTTACACATACTTAGTTGTTATTATTTATCATCATACCACAACTGAGAATTCTGTCATTTCATAATGGCATTACTACCTCATAATAATTATACATCTTTATTATAATCTGGATTGGGGCTAAAATGGAAAAATTTATAATAGATGGAACAAATACATTCTTACTTAATAAATGAAGTTCCTCTGGGTTTGTACAGCATTCAATCCATGAAGAAAAAGAAAACTGAAAAAACAAACAACTCAGTGTCAAGAACATTCATCTTTAGGATAAACCAATGTTTCTATTTTCTAGTGATTAGAATACTCTGCAGACATAACCATGGCATTGTATGTGCTTTCTCCTTCTATAAAATAGTTTAAAAGCACAGTCTCTTCTAGTTTCTGATTATATTTTGAGAATTCTGGAATTAATGAAGTATTCAGTACTAGATTGCTGTATTTGTAACAATTGTAGTCTACAGTATATTCCACTCTTGTTTTTCCAATTGCCCTGTTATATGTATCATTAACATTGTCTAATAGATAGTTTATTTTCATAAAACAACTCCCTAGAGAAATGAGGCTTGAAATTGCTATTAATTTTCAGTGATGCTGTTCTTTTATTCTTGATTTTACTGCTTTATTTTTTAATTCTCAAAATTTCTATGTTTAACAAACTTTAGAGATTTTTCATTACTTTCCTTTTATCAAACTAGAGTGACCTGACCCTATCTTTTGTTTTCTATAGAGCTCCTAGTTCATGTTTGACAATTAAAAAATAATGTTCACTATTGGATATTCATTCAATAATGAATATTCAATAGTTATGAAGTATACCTCTTTAGTGAATTAGAACCTTGTTTTTTTTTTCAGCTTGTTTTATAGTATATACAGATTTTTGGATATAAGCAAATTGCAATAAAATTTCAGTATTACAATTTTCTTAGTAATTGCTTGAGTCCAGAAATGTACACATTTTGCTAATGAACTAAACCTGTGTGGTCTGACTGACTTGTACTTGAATGTATTGCCCACCAAAGGCTACTTTAGCCTAGATTATCAATAGCAAGAAATGGATATATACTACTTGGGGCTTACCTCTAATACAACTTCTGCACACAAAATCTTTCTCTGAGAAGTTGCAGACTTTGGAAAAGAAAAGGTTCTGCTACCAGAACTTCCAAAGTATTTTAAAAAACAGCACCAATACATTCAATGGATTAATCCCCTTATAGGGAGAATTAGACATAGTGTTAGTTCCTTAATTTTGACAACTTTATTGTCCTGGGAAAATGTGGCTATTTGGGAAAAACACTGGGTTGAAGTCAGTGAAGCTGAAAGAAGAGTGAAACTCAAATGGTGAAAATTGCTCAGTGATTCAGTAACATCTTTTCTAAAGGAAAAAATGTAATCTGTTGATTTAGTATGAACTGGAATAACTTGTAAAGGAATTATTCTACTTCATGTAAGCCTTCCAAGACAATAAAAGTCAGTATTTTGGAGGAACTAAAAGGTCTTTACAGAAAAATGAGTCAAGAATTAAAAGCACTTGACTTCTAAATCAGAGCACTGATAAAAATCTTGGCAAGCAATTTTGAAATACTGGTTCATTAAACACTATTCTTCATCTATAATTTATTTTTTATTATTTGTTAGGTTTTTTTTTAAGAATGTACTTCCTTATCTCTTCATCCTAATTTATATAATCTTTCTTTAATGTGGAATTATATGTCAAATTTTTGCTCACTGATATTGTTTGGTATGTTTTCTACTACACAGGCAAGTAAACAGAACCAAAATCTAAGCACTAAGTCAAGTCTATTGCAAGTAGCCTTCTCTAAAAGCACATATTTTATATTTCATTTATTATGTACCTTCTACTTAGGATGACCATTTTGTCAACGTCCTTTTCAAGCTATCAGCTGCTTATTAGTTTTACTAGAATCTTATCCTAGTGCGTTCAATACTTTCTACTTTGGCTTATATTTCCTAATGCAATAATTTAATTGCCAATACAAACTTAGTTACAATGGAATTTTTTTAAATAATGAAGTTATAATATGTAAATTCTTATTTGCATGTTGGCTAAATTTATTTAGATTTGTAAACCTTGTGCACAGAGAAGTGTAATTCTTGTTTTGAGCACTTGCCCTTCTCATTAGAGAGCAGCAGCATCTCTCTGGTCAGGAGATGCAAAGCAAACACTTGTCCCTTGTTCTGGTTATTTTTCCAACTTGTCATCCCTCCTTTGCCTGAGATTCTGTTCTCTGGGGCCTGTTTGTCCTCATATCCTGTTCATTATCTTCTCCACTTAGAAGCATGCTGGTTTTGGGGACTCTTAGACTTGCTTTGTGATTGATTTATATCCTATTTGTATCACAAGAGTTTACTGAACTAACTACAAAGATCCCCTTGTGACTGCCCTAGCTGTCTGTTGTTTGTCTTGAACACTACTTTGCTATGATCTATGGTGAGTATATTCCTGAACTTTGTCAGAATCCTGACAACTAATCTCTAAACTCCTCCTTTGTGATGGGTATCTCTGTACAAATACACAAATACATGCACACATTTATATTGTTTCCAATTACATATGTTTAAATCCTCTAAATCTGTGATTTCAAAGCTTACTACTTAGCTTTCCAGCAATGTTTTTTGGGAAGAGGAGGAAGCTATTGCCTTACTAAGAAATAAAAACATCTTTTCTACATGTTATTTTCATTTTCCTACTTCATAATTCAAAAGACTTCAACTTAGATTAAAAGTCATTGGTTCCCATCATATGTAAATTTATGTAAAAGTATTAATTCGTTTAGAGCTTGCCTAGTATTTGATTATTTAAGCAACATCTGTGTGTTTCCTGACAGTAAAGAGAAACAGTGAATAAGCACTGTAGGATTGTTGGGCACTCCTGCCCATTTGGCTGTATTCAGGGTACGAAAGTAGCCACACTCAGAGCCACTTGATAACTACTGGAGGAAAGCATCAAGGTGCAGTGACCGTCGCCTCCTTCTCACCAACCAGATTCAGTTGTTCAGTGTATCGGTATTTCCTAACTCTCTTGTGCAAAAACAAATGAACTAGTTCTTACAGCACAAATAACCGTCATGTTGTGGCATATCGGGTTGCTAATGGATATGAATTATAACAGCCCAGAAAAAACCTCACGTTTATTTCAGTATCTTTACTGTGTTAATTTTATTAAATTCCAGAACTCTAAATTTCTGATAGTTCTCTTTGTGTGTGTGTATATTTTGGAAAATTCATCCAAATGGTTAGAGCACTAGGAGTTTCCTTTATTACTATTTTATGCTATATTTTTAATGTTTTTTACTTTTAAATTTTAATTGACATAAATTTATGGGAAGTAATGTGATGTTTCAATTCATGTGTATATTGTGTAATGATCAAATCAGGGATATTAGCATATCTATCACCTTAAAATTCATCTTTTCCTTGTGGTGATTCCATTCAAAATCCTCTTATCTAGCTGTTTTGAAATACATAACACATTATTGTTAATTATATTCACATGACTGTGCAATAGGACAACAGAATTTATTCCTGTTACCTAATTGTAACATTGTACTTATTAACTAGATTTTTTACTCATAGGTCTATTAATTCTTGCCTCTAGCAGGGTAGTTCTGTACCCTGACTACCAGCAGTGTTCCACAGAGAATGAGAAACAAATAATGGGACTCTGGGAGGAATGTGGGAAATAGCAGAATGTTGGTGAAGTGTGAGCTTGCCTTGAAGGTCTAATAAGAATTATCAAAGCCTGATGGATCTAGAAGTTCTGTCAAAACCAAGTTAAGTGGAAGATGATGGCTCCTAGCCTCCTAGGGAATTGAGGACTAAGAGCAACCAAGCAGACAGCTTGCCTTATAAGCAGACTTTTGACATATTGTACTACTTCTGTTTGGACACAAGTATCTTAGGTTCCCGAGAGGAAGGAGGATGGGAACCATTGGTAAATGGAAAGTACAACCCCATAGCTATCCCTCTATGCGATACCATGGTCCCACTCTCCATACTCTTGGAGGTATACTGGCCATTTTCTTCCTGTAGTTTGATATCAATGTAGTGACTATTCCTAAATGTCACATTTCTATGATAAATACCTTAATTTACAGCTGAAATATCCAATAGCTACAAATGAAATGCCCAAAGAATTTTTTTACTTACTACACTTTTTAGTTTAAACCTTACCTCGTAGACTCCATCTAATAATTACTTGATTATGATTCTTTCACATAATAATGAAATCTTAATCTCACAATCAAACTGGAATGAACATGGAAAGCATCTGCCTTTCAAATGTGTATCTCTTCCACATATAACCCCTACACAAGCATGTAGAATGAGGACTGAGTAGCTAAGACACTCAAAACTACAGGTCTGTTTAATTACACTGACTAGATAAGAATCATCCAATAACTTGCTAATAAATTAGCATCTTTGGAGATTCTGTTTCAGGACCCAGGAAAACCTTCCCAAATGGTTCTGATACAGAATCAGGTGAGGAAACCACCATTAGACACTTGGAGGTCCTGCATTCGATTCCAGTCTTAACAAGTACTGTTTTGAATCCTGTGGTTTAGAGGCTTAAAACAACAATTTCAGATAATTTGAAGGCCTTTGGCTTCCATGAAGGAAACCTCAAAACCTCTGACTTCTTAGTTAATGAATTTCTAAAATTAAGCATGGCCTAAGCCTGGTGGAGATCTCCCAGGGCAGGGTGCTGGTGCAGTTTTAGATACTGGGGATATAGAACAAAACTGCAAGTTACAGAGGTTAATCTTCCAATGGGGTCAATCAGGAAAGAAACATGCAAATAAATCAACTAGGCAATTCCTCATAACTGCAAGCACTGTGAAGAAAGCTAAACAAGACAATTAGCTGAAGATTGAGTGTAGAAAGAGGTAGCTTCTTTATATAAGGTGGTTAAGACTTTCTTTGGCATGTGATGGATAACTGAGACCTAATGGATGAAAGTGAGGTAGCCTGTCAAAATCTGAAAAAGAAGGAAACTTGGCTTTAAAAAAATTAACCTTAAGCTGATTTTAGAAATCCTTAAATGTCCTTATAAAATATATTTGCTTAGAGATATTTTTTTAATTTAAGTTTCCATTTTCTTTGGGCTTCATTTTTTAATATGTGTGCAAGTGGTTTTCTTTCAGTGAACATTATCATAAGTGGTTGTTTCTATAAAGCATGATTTTGAATTGTAAGACTGTTATGAGATAGTCAGGAATAATGTGACAGTCAGACGAGTTAACTGGATTTCAGGGTATTTGGTTTTCCATGCCCAGTTTATAGTAATTTCTCTTTGCTATTTTATGTCATCAAACCAACATCCAATAATTGCAGTGATCTTGTAAATCACTTGAGATTATCTCATCATAGTTATTATAGGTCAGAACAAAGAGCTTAATTTCTGTTTTTATAAAACTGTATTCATAATAATATACTCTATTCCTACAAAAAAGTCAATAGAGGATAGGAGAAGATGCTACAAGATGTCTCCACAACACCTTCCACCTTGCATACCCTCCAGCTCTTACCAGCATAATCCCATTCTGTCTGGAATCTTGACATTTTAGATGCAGCCATTTAGAAATGGCACTTGATATGGTTGTCAGGTTCTTCTCAGATTCAAGGAACTCTTCTAAGCCTGTTAACAATATTGACACATTTAATCCTCATGAATAGCTTTTCAAAAGGTAGGACACTAATTTCACCCGTTCTGTAGATAAACTAGGTTGAGTACATTGCCCAAGGTCACTCAGATAATAAGTACTTTATAGCAGGTATCAGAGGCTGAGTGGTCTGGGTCCAGAGTCTAGGACTTTTTAAGTTCTATACCACACTGCCATTAATGATTTTGAGGAACTGTTTCAAATTGGGGGTATTTTAATAGCAATCTAAAATATGATTGTTAAACTTGCTGCTATCATGAAAGTTCAAAATAATGTTTGAGGCCTGTGTCTTACCTTATCAGAATAGGAACCCATGTGTAAAACACTTAACCATAATTATAAAAATATGATTATTTATAAAGTCTTCTAAAATCTGACATTATTTCAGAAAAGGAATGTATTTCTGATATTTCTACAGTATATTTCTTGCTCAAGAAAGGGAAGAAGTCTGTGATTGGAATCCAGGAAAGGAGCGCATTAGCACTTACAGCTCCGTGTTGCTTATATCTGTTTTAGTTGATGTAAGATTTCAAAGCACAGACCTTCTAAAACGAAGTCCACCTACAGAGTCCACATGCACCATTTCAGGCTCACAGAGCAACAGTTCTTACTAGGTGTTCCATATTATATAACATTTTATTTCATTCATTGTTTTACAATTGTTTCATCAATGGACTTCTTTTTTTTTTTTTCATTTTTCTTTTATTATTCATATGTGCATACAAGGCTTGGTTCATTTCTCCCCCCTGCCCCCACCCCCTCCCTTACCACCCACTCCGCCCCCTCCCTCTCCCCCCCCAATACCCAGCAGAAACTATTTTGCCCTTACTTCTAATTTTGTTGTAGAGATAGTATAAGCAATAATAGGAAGGAACAAGGGTTTTTGCTGGTTAAGATAAGGATAGCTATACAGGGCATTGACTCACATATCAATGGACTTCTTGAACTTATTTGTATTTCTGCTAACTTCTGTCAGGTAAAGAATGTTTTTTAAAATATTTAAAGAATTTACTTGAGTATTAAGATGTCATGTTTTGGCCTTCTGATTACACTAACTCATTCATTCTATGAATCTCTTAAGTGTTGCAGAAACAGCCACATCATGTTCATCACTTAAATGTATTTTGAAATACTGAAGGGTACATATGCATGTATAAAAGCATTTAGGGATATTAGTGATATTATAGTGTGATAGTTGAGAAGAAAAGCTTTGAGTAAAACAAATCTAAATGTAAGCCACAGTGGCCTTACCAAACTACACAACCTTGAGAGGCCACACTGTCTCCTCATCTTCATGACAGTGATATTTATTATTGAGGGCTCTATACATAGCAAATAAAATAAGAAGTACTGAGGGGTTTCTTTTTAAAAGATAAACTAAATAGTTCCTTCCAAATTTTGGTTTAAAGGAGAGAGTGAGAAATGTAAGAACTGTCAATTCCCAGTGATTTTTATACTGTCTTTTACAGTTTCCAATATGCACAATTTAAACAAAAAATTGACAGCTACTTTTAGAATATATCTTATAAAAAAGTTCTTTTAGTATTTTAAGTGAGGTTATTTTTTCTTTTTTATTGGCACATAAAATAGTGATGTGGGTTTTAATTGATTAAATATTAGGGCCAGTGAAATACAGCTTTTATAATGCATATCAGCATTTCTTTTTCTTCAGGAGGCAATAATGTATAGTGGCTGTGAATTCAGACCTACATTGTACGTAGATTATGCCAAATACATGAACCTATGTTTGCCTCATTTCTTTTTTTTTTAATTCATATGTGCATACAAGGCTTGGGTCATTTCTTCCCCCTGCCCCCACCCCCTCCCTTACCACCCACTCCACCCCCTCCTCTTCCCCCTACCCCCTCAGTATCCGGCAGAAACTATTTTGCCCTTATCTCTAATTTTGTTGAAGAGCGTATAAGCAATAATAGTTTGCCTCATCTCTTATATGTAAAATGATTACCTATCCCATGTCTTTGTTAGAATTCAACTAGAAAATTTGTATAACTTTCTTAACAGAGTCACATGCAAAATTTTAAATGGATAATTATAGTAATCAGTATTATGATTATTATACCCATTTTCCAGGTAATTTTTGAATTAATAGACCTGGATGCTAGAGCCAAGGCTGCCACTAATTTTCTTTAGAATCTTGAGCAAAGTACTTTTTCTGTCTTGCTTTCCTGTTCTGCAAATAATGTTTTGGCTAAGATGAACTCTAAATTTACTCTGGTTCTCAAATTTCATAATTTTACTTTTGAATTCAGAATCCTAACATCATGTGGCCATAAAATGAATTTTACTTGTTTCTTTCAGTTTGTGGGGACATCCATGGACAATTCTTTGATTTGATGAAGCTCTTTGAAGTGGGGGGATCTCCTGCCAACACTCGCTACCTCTTCTTAGGGGACTATGTTGACAGAGGGTACTTCAGTATCGAAGTAAGTCCAAGTTTCTTCTTAGCCAATCAGTTGTGAATTGACAACATCTTAGTAAACTCAGAGTGATAATTGTTATTGCTTAAAGAAATCCCTAGTCTGTAACAATGAACTTTAATATACTTACTTGATGAGCTATCACATATCCTATTTTCCTTTGTTCCTCTGTACTTTTTAATGCATAGGGTTGCCAAGGAACTGATTAATAATAAGATTTTTCCTTTTGTGCATTTCATATATTTGCACATGTGCAACACAGTTCTTGTTTCATAGCAAATAATTCTATTTTTCATTTAAAGAACAAACATTGATAAAGTAAGCAGAAATGAAATTGCATGTTTAGGTATATATAATTGTAAAACAGCAGGTTATAAATTGATACAAAGTAAATGTGTGTCTGGGTCTGTGTTTGTGTGTGTGAGTATGAGTATGTGTGAGGACACTTACAGCTACTGTATTTTGTCTTTTTTGGTACCTGTCATCTAACTAGGGTAATTTGCCTAACTCATTAATTAAAATGTCAAAACAGATAACCTTTGAGTAGAGGTTCCTCCCCAGCCTCCCATCCACATCTGCTTTAGGTAAGTAGAATTACATTCAAAACAAAGGCAAGGACCTTGTTTCATTCTTAATGTTTGGTCTTCCTGGTGCCTAAGTGTTTTCTCATATATATGTAAAACAGGCTGGACAAAAATGTATTAAAATTAATGATTTGAAATAAGAATAAGTTTTTAAAAGCAAATCTGTGTCACATGTATATAAATACGAAGATAGACTAATTAAGCCCACCAAATACTGTTTAGAAAAAGTGGGAGAGGAGGGAGGAAGGTTAGGGGAATGCAATATGGGAGTGAACTTGTTCCAAACCCATTGTATGCATCTCTGAAATTACCACAATGAACCTCCTTGTACTACTAATGTATGCTAATAAAAATAAAATCAGAGCTCATGTAAACTAGCCGACATTACATGTGCTCTTAGAAAAAACATTGAAAAAGAAAAGTTCTTCATAATTTTAATTTTAAAAGCAAATCAATTTTACAGATCTCTCACATCATATTCACAACCATCATTGAACATCATTCATATCATCATCCCATGTTTTTAAACTTTTATTATAATATTTGATTTACTACAAAAAATGGATATTTAATGTTGAAAAATTTGCTGCCCTTAAACAGCTTTTGTTTTAAAATCATGATAGTCTGAGGTTTCATTTATTCAATTTGCCTGAATAAATTCAATTGTCCAAATTTATTCAATTTGGACTCTCTCTCCCCATATGTATTTTCCATAATATATAGCCATGTATAAGCACATATAAACACATACACATTTATAATATTATATAAAAATCTTCATTTGGCAAACCAGTGTTTTCTAAGCACCAAAAATGTATGTGACAAATATGAAGAAACCTAACATTTGACCTTGCTCTTATAAAACGTAAATCTATAAGGGAATATTTGACCATAAAAATCTATATATAATTCAAATGCTAGGATAGGTAGTCATCCAGGGTTCAATTATTTGAATAGATTATTAAAATACTGTGATAAAGGATGTACAGAAAATATTGTTGGATACAGAAAGATGAGAAAATATTGGGAGCCCATATAGTTGGGAAAACTGAGTCAAAGATTTATCTGTGAGGGATATTAAGTGAGTGAATGTATAGAGGAAGACAGTAGTGAGCCTCCTACGCCCCATTCATGCTCGTGGGCTAACATGACCATGTTTACTCTCAGGAGAGGGCGATTGAGTACAAAGTTTGTAAGACCTTTTCATCACATTAGAGCTAATATCTACCAGAACTAATGACGACAAAACGCAACCTCTGTACATGGTAATTTGAACAAGATGGAAGTTTGTCTCTCTGGTCAGACCCCATAATCAGAGTTTATGTGTACCCTCCCCCACCCCACCCCACCATGGGGATTGGGCCCAGAGTTTACCACTCGGAGGTCCCTAGCTTCATTTCAAAAACAACCTTGTGATCCAAGACAACTACAGTAGTTTAAAACCTCTTGTGTCCTCATTACATTTAGCAAGAAGAAAAAGGTGGGAAGGAAGGGGTATATGTTTTCCAGAAGTGGCACAGTTATTTCAGCTAACATCTCATGGGCGAGAATATGATGAAATGTCTAAATCCAGGTTTGAGGAAAAACAACAAAAGGCAAAAAAAACAGCAAGGAGACACTGAAGGTTTTGTCTATTCCTTCAGAAATAAGACTATGTAGAATCTAAGTAAGTAGAAAAACATTTTTTTTAGCAATTGGCACATTCATCTTCCTCATTTAACATTTACTATGCTTTTCAGAAAAATTCTGGAGATGAGTGAAATAGTTCTGCATTCTTTGGAACTCACATTCTAAGTGAGGAAATCCTCAGACTGTTTTGTTGGTTATGATTATTTTTATCAGCCAAATAGTGAAGTGCTATATTGAAAACAAAAGTTAGATTTCTGGTTTTTCACAACTTGGTTTGTGTCTTTTTTAATCTAATTAAAGGCAAAACAATGTTTCTTATTAATTTGGCAATGAAGAAAAAGCACTAAATCTTGTTGCTTAAATAACAGTCCAGTTGGAATATGTCTCAACAACTGTCTTGAGATTATATGATTTGTTAATATTGCTCTTTATTTACCTTCAATTTCTTGCCCCTATTTCTTGGTGGGGGGCAGTGGGTGAGGCAGTGCTGGGGATAAAACCCAGGGCCTCACACATAGACAAGGGCTCCCTCATTTTTTGCTGGAAGAGTTCAGACTTTTGAATTTCTGGCCTCAAATCACTGGAAACTTCCTTATTAGAACTTTTTAGAGCTCTATTTTCTGTTTAAAGGAAAGAACTACTGACTCCCCAGTAGATTTTTTTAAAGTCTAGTTAATCTAGGTATCTGAAGTAAGAAATTACAGTATTTTTATAGTGTGCTTCCTTTGAAATTCAGCAAAGGATCAAAGAGTCAAACTCAGTGTTGGTGACTCATCAGATGTAGGTATCAGAGCATTTAAAAGTTCTGAGATTCTTAAGTTTGAGTCTCCATCTTCAAAAACAGCTCTTTTAATTAAACTCTGAGAGCCATGTACTTGCTACATCCATACAGAAATGACACAGTGTCTCTATGTAAAATGATTAGACCATGACCTTTCAGGGGCTTTTGGAATGGCTCAGTTATATCATGATATTAAAGTAGAACAAATATTTCTATAAAATACACTTACTGAGAATACTTTGGAGTATTTATTCTGAATTAAGGAATCCTACATTGTTTGCATGTAAATGCTATTGTTTGATAGATAAAGGATCTCATTTGCTCCTCAGAGCTCTTGAAGAAAACTTTAAATGCTTTCTTTTCAATGGAAGCCTAATCTGAGACTCAGAAAAGGTCACACATGGACTAAATGACAACACTAGGATTCACAGTCTGTGCTCTTTCCACTACCCAACACACTGGTCATTCTTCGGATCACAAGAAACACACGTGATGAATCATTTTGGGATCTAACACATATACACATGGACATAGCATAATGAAACTCCCTTGTGCATGCAGCTGTCTTAAATAAGCAAAAATGTCTTTTTTCAAAAGCAAAGAACAGGAAGGTAAAACAGGTCCTGTCTTGGGTTTGATACGGTGGGGAGGGGGTAGTGATATGTGGAAGGATATCAGGAAAGAATGAAGGAGAGTGAATATGGTAGAAATGTTGTGTATGAATATGGGAGAAATGAGACCTGTTGAAACTATTCTAAGAGGAGGAGAAGGTGAATTTAATTAAAATATATTGTAAGTACTTTTGTAAATGTCACAGTGTGCCCCCAGTACAACAATAATATGGGAATAAAAACAAAATTAAATTTAAAAAAATACAAAAAAGAAATGACATACAGTAATACACAAACTGATATTCACAGTTATATTTACTCATGCCTGTTGAGAAATATACACACAGCCCCCTACTGCATCTATCTAATCTGAAGGTCAAAGCGTTAAATATAAAATATTCTCTGAGTATGAGATTGTTGGTTTAGAAAAATTCTGAAATAACAGCTTAGTTTTTCTAGTGTGTTATCCTAATAGGTTTTAAAAGGTTCTTGAATCATTTCAATCATTCAGGGCTGCACTGTAGGTATTCTCCTTTGGCTATCTTCTGAACAAAGAGGAACACTGAAGTTTAGAGTTTACCAAATCAGCTTTGAAGTGTAGGTTCAGATTTTTAGTCGTCTCTGCTGAGTATATTTACAGGCTCCAGGCGGTGTGCTCCAAGCAGCACATAGAGCTCATTCTATGTACTCACCTCTCTCCACTCTACCATCCTTCCCAATTTTCTCCTTTTGCCAAGTTTAGAAATAGTTTCCTGCAATGTTAGCCCAAAAACAAGCAATCTTTTGAGTAGTGATGAAAGAAGTAATTTTGTTTTGGGCAATAATGTGTCTTATACCAAATATTCCTCTCTTTGGTGATTGCATTATGCCACCTAATCTCTTTGATCAAGCACATGTGTGTATATAGGTACATGGCTGAGTTGTTTCTTTGAGAACACACTGAAAGATTCAGAATTGCAAACAGAGGCATGCACAGCTATTTCCTTCTATTTCTTCATCAAACTCTTTCAAGACATTCTGTAATGCCCTGCATTGAGTTTCCCCGTGAATGGCCCCTCCTGTTCTACTTACATGCAGATCTCAACCCAGGCCTCAAACACATTTAAGTGTGAAAAGTTGTTATGTTTATTAGCTGTGAAGTCTTAGACCAGAATGAACCACAGTAAGCCAGGCAGTGTTCCATCTTTTTGCCTGAGAATGACAGGCAAGTGGTACATCAAGTGGTGTTAGATGACAGAGTAATGCCACAGACATAAGGAAGGAGTCGTCTGGCTGTCTCCATGTAGCCAGTTGTCTTTACAGTGCATTGCTGTTCTGCTGCTGCTCTCCGCATGCTTATCAGTCCAGGAAAATGATGTTTTACAAAAGCTACATTTGACATTTTCGAGTTTGGATTTTTTTCTCAGCACATGCTTTGCTTAATTGTCCAGTGACAGAGACACAGCACTTTTGATTGAACTGTTTTCACAGCACAGATATAATCAGTTCCCAACCTGATTAGTACATGGCTTAAACTATATATTTTCTTTTGTATGTCCTTGTTTCCTCCTTCAGATTTTCCTTAACTTTCCTGTGTAATTTTTCACCATTAAAAAGCATACATTACAAAGTGAATTATTGCACTATTATTATCATCTGTAAACCAATTAAACTAATGATATCCTTAGTATTGCTTTGTTGGGGAAGATGCAAAAATTAAACAGGGGAAAGAAGATAGAGGGCACTCAGTCTTTCATATTGAGTAACCCAAACTAACTTTAAGTTATAAATATTTGTTTAATTAAGAATATGAATGGAAAGATTGTTGAAGTGATTAGTACAGCTTATTTACATCTCACTATACCAAAATGGTCCGTGTCACATGGTGCTCTGTTTCTACCATCACCAGTTAATTCAGTAAAATTTTTGTTTAAACTAGCCATCTGATATAGAAAAAGCAGCCAATTATTTTTATTTCTCTGCTTCATTGATTGTGATCATCTTTTACAAGTGTCTGTACTTTTTAATGTTAGTTTATAATGTTGTTTAATGTCTTCAGCTTTTCAGAACATTGGAACTTCACATGGCAACACAGTTGCCAGCAGGACAGTGTTGTGCTTGGCAGCGCTCTGCCACCAGATGTTGAGGGTGAAGGCTGGCAGGGCTCCACTCTCCAGGCTACCCTTGCCTTTTCATTTACCATTGCATTTCTTCCATATTGGCTGCATTTGTGGTTTTACTTAGTGTTTGGGAAGATATTTTACTCTTGCCACGGGGGAAAAGGAAATAAAATATTAAAAGAGAACTTAAGCCAAGAATTTGTAAATTGAGTTCTTTCTCCTTCCTTCCTCCCTTCCTTCCTTCCCTCCCTTCCTCCCTACTTGTCTTTCCTTTTCTTTTCCTTACCTCTCATCAGCCCTCTCCTCCCCTCCTCTCCTCTCTCCCTTCCCATCTGCAGAAATGTAATTAATATTTCCTGAACTCCTACCACATGCTAGGTACTTTAAGTCCATTAAATAATAAAGGAAATTAAATGTGTATTGAATCATTTAAAAGGTTTAAATAGCTATACTAAGAATATTTAGCATAGAATATTTCTATGTCGGTTTTTGAGATTTCAGTTATGAAAGAGCTATCACAGTTAAAACTAGAGGTAATAAAGTTATGAAGCTATATGCTAATGTCAAAACATGATCTGTAACAGATGGTAAAAAGAGAAAGTGTACATATTAGATGGTAATTCCTCTAGTAGTTGAGTAGAGTTTGAAAATGCAGTTGCGATTTTAGTTTAAGAGATAATAGCTTTGCTTTAAAATTATTACAGGAAAAACCAATCTAAAGAGATCACAATTTTTATTACATTTTCAAAAAGTTATTGATGAGGGAGCTTTCTGGGTACAGTAACATAACTGGATCCAGGTGTCAGTTTCATAGGAGCACATGTGTAAAAATTCATTCACCTGTAATTTTGAGATATACGCATCTCTGGATACAAATACTTCTATTTAAATTTTTTGATTACTAAAGTATATTCAAAATATAAATAAAATACACCCAATACAGTATTTCAGTATGAACATATATTTTAAAGGAATTTACATGACCAATCCTGTTCTAAATTAGACATAGTGACATACTAAGTTAACAACCAATTCGGAAGTACATAGACATAGTTAGTTAGTTAGTTAGTTAATTGAGATAGGGTCTCACTATGTAGCTCAGACTGGTTTCCAACTTGTGATTTTCCTGCCTCCACCTCCCAAGTACTGGGATTATAGACGTGTGCACCATATCCAGCTACACATCCCTTGGATTAAAACATGTAAGTACAACTCTAAACTCTGATGCATAACAAGGAGAGACTTGTAAAGCCACTGGACTATCCACTGAAATGATAGGGAACTTTACACATACAGCAGATCATGTTTCAAGGAGCCCTTGTGTAGGCCATTTGGTCTTCTCTTAGAAATACTAATAGCACTGTCACATGAACTATGATTAATACTATAATTGGAAAATTAATCAGAAGCTCCATGTGGTGGTACATTCCTGCAATCCCAGATACTCTGGAGGTAGAGATTGAGAGGATCACGGTTCAAGGCCAATTTGGGCAAAAGTTAACGAGACTCTTATCTGAACAAACAAGGTAGGTATGTTGGTGCACAACTGCATGGAAGGCATAGGTAGGAGGATCACAGTCCAGGATAGCCCATGCAGGAAAAGCAAGACCTTACCTTAAAACATAACTAAAGCAAAAAGGGCTGGGGGCATGACTCAAGAGGTAGAATGCCTGCTTACCAAGGATGAGGCCCTATGTTTAATCTCCAATGCTGCTAAGAAAAGAGAGAGAAATTCAATCAAAGTAACACATATAATTTAATGCCAACCTGTTATTCTTGTTTACTTCAATCAGTATTTCATAGTTGGAGATAATATCTTGCTTGAATAATACAATAATACATACTCTTTAAACAATTAGTATTCCTCCAAAACTTAGGCTCTATATTGAAATGTAATTATTTCTACTTATTTCATAAATTGTGATAGAACAGAGATAATTATTCTTCACAGGTAGCACAAATAAATTATCAGTAGCTTTTCCCTGTACACATTATCCAGCATATATACTGTATTTGGAAAGTTTATTATTAAAGTATAAATCAGATGTGACTAGTCTCAATATTTTTTTTTTTTTTTTATCTTTCTTGGTGCTGGGATCGAACCCAGGGTCTCACGCATGCTAGGCAAGCGCTGTACCACCGAGCTACATCCCAGCCCTAGTCTCAATATTTTTGTGGTATCTGTCTTTCTTGGCTTCACTTTAAAAACATCAACTTCATGAAGATTGGAAAGATGGACTTGTTTTTCAAAACATGGTTTCCTGTTCTCTGTGGGCTCTTATCTTAACTTACCTTCTAGGAAGACTGTGTCAGTATAGATTTATTCCAAAAGTAGTACATGCATAGTTGCCCATCATTGTCATATAAACTACAGTGGCCAAGTAACTAACTGGAAAGTTTTTAGGTGTATGAAATATATTCCCTGTGAGTAGTATGTGTAGTGAGATTCCTTGTTCTTCTATTTAATTTTATTTATATATAAAACCAAAAGTTAATGTTTTATTTACCAATGACACTGAAATAAAAGATAAAATGATGGGACGAGAAGTACACATGGAGTTGCTAAAGGAAAGAAAGTAATAGAAAATAGGCACAGAACCTAAATCAGCCTGAGTTGGCAGTGTTTGCCTTTAGATTCTGTCATGCCTTTCTTTTCCAGGGCTTCCACTTCTGTTAACTGATTTTTTAAATAATCAGATTTCTAAAGAGAAGTATCTTTTAAAATTTATTTATTATTCATTAGTCATATTTCTTGTATACTGTTATACCAGTGTATTTTTATTTAGGCTTCTTCTGTCTTCTTTCTAAAGCAGCCTCTCCCAAATTCCCCTGGACCATAAAAGTCTCTTGACCATGTGGATTTCGTTGTTTTCTGGTGGTGTGTGATCCTCGGTGCTTGTATATTTGTGGTGTAAATAAACCTTGGCTTTCTACCAAAGTAATGTTTTGTTTATCAATATGTTCCCTAATAATGCCTAGGTTGGAGATTTTTTATCATGACAAATATGTTTGATTTATTTCCTTATGATTTGCAAGCAATGGAGTGCATAAATGTAATGGAAAAATGTTTATTTTTATGTTATTTGTATTTTTATTTTTCTCAGTGTGTGCTGTATTTGTGGGCCTTGAAAATTCTTTACCCCAAAACACTGTTTTTACTTCGTGGAAATCATGAATGTAGACATCTAACAGAGTATTTCACATTTAAACAAGAATGTAAGTATACTTTTAGAGCTTTTTTCTTTAATACCGTATTACTGAATAGTAAATATAATTGATAATTAAAAGCACATAACAATGTGATCCATTGCCTACAAGTCAAAAAATTAAAGTTACATTATTTCTAAGCATGTGCAGTTATTAGAATTCAGACTTATTTTAAATTACAAAATCTCTATAAAGTGACCTAATAATTTGAGTTAATATTTGATGTAGTTTTTACTAAGAAACATGTGATTAAGTTACCTTTTAAACCAAGAAAAGCAAATGGAGAGGCCAGGGCAATGGTTCATGCATGTAATCCCAGCTGCTGTGGAAGTGGAGGTTTATAGGTGTGCAGTCAGAGGCCAGCCTGCAAAAAAAGTTAGACACCCAACTCAACAAAACGGAGCATGGTGGCATGGACCTCTCATTCACTACATAGGAGGGTATCCAGGCTGACCTGGGCAAAAGCAAGACCCTATCAAAAGAATAAATCAAAACAGGATGGTGGTGTGGTTCAAGAGGTAGAGTGCCTGCCTACCAAGTGCAAGACCCTGAATTCAAACTCTAATACTGAAAAACATAACATGGAGAGCATAGTGAATCCCATTGTTCTGTCTTTGGACCTGATAGAGACTAACTTCTGATATATTTTACAAATTGAAGGGTGATTTCTTCCTTTAGACCTATATACTAGGAGTGGGGAATATTTTATATATAAAAATTTCATTTTCCTCTTCTCATTTTTCTCCATTTTCCACTGAAACATGGTTTTTCTTTTCTCTGTCATTTAGTCTTATATTCATGGAGCAGAAAGACTTCTGTCAAAACGTTAGATATAAACCAATAAGGGAAAAACAATTTGCAATGAGATAGAAACAACTTTAGAAAATGTCTAGCCATCTGCTTTTGTATAAATCTTTCATGAATGTCAGACAGCTTTATGACCATCTTGCTGTTTGCCTTCCAGTTATTTGTGAATACATATTTTTTATGCTATATATGAAATAGCCATATATATGTGTATAAATATATAATATCTCTTCTTTGCTATATAAAAAGTTATAAAAATTATAGAATATTGATGAATGACAAAAAACACAAGATACAAAGGTTAATATAAAATTTTTAAAAATCATATTTAACTATATTTTGGAATTTTGCAGTGGTGTATTTTATACTCAATATCATCCTAGCAAGAACACATTTAAAAGAAACAAAACTATTTGAATGAAATGATCCTACTTATGAAACCATGAGGATAACTATTTGCCTTTAATCACATTTAAAAGGTAAAATAAAGTATTCAGAACGCGTATATGACGCTTGTATGGATGCCTTTGACTGCCTTCCCCTGGCTGCCCTGATGAACCAACAGTTCCTGTGTGTACACGGTGGCTTGTCACCAGAGATTAATACTTTAGATGACATCAGAAAAGTAAGTTCTGTTATTTTCCAATCTAATCATTCTGTGTGCTTTCAGTAGTAAGTAAAAGCCATTAATTACTTTTTTTAATCACTAAATTTATCCTTTTGAATTAAAACGATTAAGTACAGTACTAAATCTCTTCTTTGTGTTAGATATTTATCTTAGAAGGGAATATAGATTTCTATTTAGAAAAGTTTTCATCTATAAAGCCTCAAGGTTTTTCTTACCATGTGATATATGTATTGGAAATATAAATATTTAATCTAAAAAAATGTGCCTTTCCATTTCTCTTTGGATTTTTTTCAAACAATCCATTGTATATTCATGATACTTTATACTCAAAATGTTTCTTTACTCTTGGAAAAAGATACAACCTTACCTTTAAATGTGTCTATATTATGGTTTTTTTTTTAAAATCTATTTGTTACAACTTAAAATGTACAAGTACCAGTCTGAAAGTCAAAGATGACATACTATTAATTGTATTGAGTGGCTAGATGAGAACCCTCTTAAGAAGCTTTTTAAAAATTAATTTAGTATTGGCTATTACTGTTGCTTTAGCCAGCAAAAAAGATAATTTAGACTGAATGTGAAAGCATATTATGTCATTTCATGTGAAAATGAAATAGTATAGGATTGCTTTATGTAGTAGAAGAGATAATCTATTTTGTTGGTATGTTTATAACTGATAATTGCAACAGCTTAAGAAAAATCAGAGGATAATCAAAAATCTCAGCATTTATTTTGGTGCCAAAATCCTCAAAGAGAGAGAGTGAGCAGTGAAAATGTTTTCTGATGTCATTATAAAATAATATTACTTGGAATTATTTTAAAGGGTGACAGTTTGTTTACATTAACATGTAAAATATACTTTATGTGACTGGAAGATTGTGCTCACCACTAAGCTATTGAGTGGTAAACTAAGTCAATCTAGGAAATTAAATTTTTTTCTGCAAGAATTATGAGTAATTGAAAGCTCTGTTTATGTAGGATGTTTTTCCTCCACTTTTAGAAACTTAGGAGCTATCTTTATAATTATCTCAAAGAAGAAGAGTGGAAATAATTCTAATCTTATTAGTCTTGCCAATAATTTTAGCAAGAAGAAGTTGATCATATGCTAAACTTCTGTATTGATTTGAACTATTAAAATCAGGATTTTTCTGAGTTTTGCTATAAAGACACATGCTAGTTAGTATTTATTTAAGCCTAATAGGAGTAGAAAGAATTCATTGCTTTAAAGTTTTTTTGAGCATAGAGTTTTGCCTGAGTCAGCCTGGACCACAGTCCTCCTATTTATGCTTCCAATGTGGCTGATGACAGGTGCATACCACTCCACATAGCTATTGGTTGAGGTGAGGTCTTACTTAAATTTTTGCTCCGGCTGGCCTCAAACTGTGATTCTCCCCATTTCCACCTCGCATGTAACTGAGATTACAGGAGTGTACCGCCACACTCAGTTCAGTTGCCTTAAGTTAGGTAAGTAGTATTTTTCTATTGTGTTTTATAGAGAAGAAAATCAAATATTTACGTATCCTGTATCACATTAGCAACCTGATAACCAATTACTGCTATATTACGGAAAATGGTATAGGCCACAGTACCAATAGGAATAATTGTTTCGTTGGGCATCAGCAACATGCATTTCTGCTTTACTTGCTTGAAGTGATCAAGTTCACGGGCTTAGGTAATAAATATAAAACCAACTTATCAAGTATCCTCCTAACAGGGAGAGTTAAGTGAAAATTCATTCAGTATTGCTTTTTATTTGAATAGAGCTAATGTATAAAGTTTTCTGGTGCAGAGAAAAAAATAGAAATGATCTGGCTATCCGGGCTATTTTGTTGAAGATGCAGTTATCAACAAAAACATCTATATATGCTACTATAACACGAATAATCATCTTAATGATTCTTATTTGTTGTCTCTTTAGTAATTTTCTTCATGGAATTCATGGTATTGATGAAATAAAAATCATGAATATGTTAATGTATCATAAATATCTGCTATCTTTTTTTTTCTTTTTTTTTAGTGAAAGGCTATACTTTGAGAAACAAAACATTCGGTTTCTTCCTTAAGAACTCTGACATTAAGGCTCATGTGACCAGGCGTAAACATAATACTAGATTTACTTTCCTACTAGAAAAGAATTGCATGATATTATTAAAAAATCAAACAAAAGCACTTTGAATAAACCTTTGTTGTGTGCTCTATAGGTTTGTTTCCTTCTCTGTAAGGCATTATTACAAGTTCCTTCCAGTGTTCTGTAGTGCACAGAGTATGTTCTTTGCTCTGTGTTTAAAGTTCTACATTGATATGATAGTTATGGAGTTCAGCAGTAGAGTTTCTTTCTATATGAATTTAACCAATTTACTCTTCTACAACCTGATGGATTATTTTGAAATCAATAACTAAATTTCATGTGGTAAATTAGGTAGGTTTTAAAATACCTGCTACCACCACAATTTACTTTCCATCTTACTTCAGATACTATGTTGAATTCTACATTCATCATTAAGCTGTACTCTTAACCATAAATTGACTTTTAAGTTTGTGCTTTGTCGTATGTAAATTGGAGCTTCTACCACATTTACTTCTGTATTATTTTATTTTCAACATGCATAGAACAAACTTTAGAATACACTTTATCATTCTTCCAGAAGAAATTCTATGTCTCATTTGGAAATACATATTGGTCAGAAAGTCTTCCCTCTTCTGCTGTTGTGCTCCTAATAATAAGTTCTTATTTCTCCAAAAGAATTACTGTATTTTTATGAAAAAGAATTATTTTTGTTGAACAAATTGTTCCTTTCAAAAGCATAAATTATTTAAATCTCTTAAAAACTCCAAACTTTCAATCAATATTTTATGGTTAGGATTATGATTGAGGGCTAGTGGAATGGCTTAAATGGTAGAGTGTCTGCCTTCTAAGAGCTAAGGCCCTGAGTTCAAACCCCAGAACTACCAAAAAAGAAAAATTATAGTTAAAATACAGAAGATCTTATCATAAGTTTTTTATTAAATATAGGAAATGTGAAATATCTCCTCATTCTCTCTAAATATTAATGAAAACCAGTATGTAGCAAAACCATTGCTTATATTATCTTACGTGTTCTAGGTAAAGTAGAGAATTTGGTTGTTAACTTAATGTTTCTCCTCGCCCATATCAGTTTTTCTAATATTAAAGTATTGAATCTGAGGAATATCAGTTCTTAACAAGTTTTCATAGCTACTCTATGCTTTTTTTTTTTCCAAGAATTTCTATAATATATCCTATTTAACCAAAGACACTTTCATTGTAATTAAATCAGGATAAAATGGCATTGTTCTAGACTTTTGAAATGTTATTTCTAGTTCTCATATTCTTTATATTTTCTTAATCTACCTTTTTAAGTTGAAATATGAATTGATACACATTTATAATTGGAAAATGGATTTCACATGAAGCTTTCAGGTAAAATATAAAGTATAGAACTGTAAGCTAAAGAATGACCAGCTTCTCATGACTCTTTATTTATGTCTGGATCAACCTCAGGAGACATGTACTTTAGGTGGAAACCCACACGGTCCCTAATAAGTGAGTATCTTAGACGTCACACAGCAAGTGGCTTCTTGTAAAATGAAAACTACCTGTTTTCAAAATCTTTTTGTTAAATATGAAAATCAGAAGGTGTTTCCTATCCAGACTTATATCACAGTTAAATGCAGGCAATAGACAGACTATCTCCCTCCCCAAATAATTAAAGCTCCTCCTTTGTAAAGGAGCAAGGTGGAGTAAGATTAACTGGAAGTGACTAAAATGCTTGTGTAGAAAAAATATCTAAGTGAAGAAAGAAGGGTTAAAGAAGAATGGGAGAATGGAAATAAGAGGAAAAAAAGGGATTAGAGGTATGAGAGAAGCTAGGGAACAAATGAAGATAGATAGCAAATGAGTTCAGCAGGAGAAAAAAGGGAAGAAAATTGGAGCAAGATGACAGAAGAGAAGGAGAGAATGGGATAAGAGGTGAACAGGTACTGCACCGTGCTGGTTTCTTCTATTCTCTGAATTCCAGGTTTTCAAAGATTAGTATTTTGCTCTCTGTCTTTTATTTTTCTTAGTTAGACCGATTCAAAGAACCACCTGCTTATGGACCCATGTGTGATATCCTGTGGTCAGACCCCCTGGAGGATTTTGGAAATGAGAAGACTCAGGAACATTTCACTCACAACACAGTCAGGGGGTGTTCATACTTCTACAGGTGAGGATTGAGTTTTGCTGGCTGGAACATACTTGCCTCATAAATGGAATTTACCTGTCATGTGTTTGATTTGTACTTCTTCTTTAGGAAACAAGTATGAATGAAAGGTTCAGGTTGAAAGTTTGGTTCAAATGGGTTCTTAGCACTTAAAAATTAAAATATAAATAAATAAGTGAATAAGTTGATGTAAAATATGTATACATACGTATATAATTTCTGTGAAGAATAGAAAAGGCAAAAAAGAGCAATTCATTACCAACCTTGGGTTTTTTCATTCAATTATGTAAAACTTTTACCAGCTCACATAACTTAAATCCGTAAACAAACTTTATTGTGGTTAATAAAATCATATTCAAATTATTCTTATCCATTTTTAAGTTTGTCAGACTTTCTGGATAGAGTAAAGTCAGCAGCTACACAGAATATACATACTGTAGTAAATATTGTTTTAGCACCTCAACAAACCAAGTTGAAATGTCTTTATAGTAAGTTTTACATTTTCAGATCTCTAGGGGATTTGCCCATTCCATTAGCATTTCAGAAAGTGATATACAACACCATTGGGTGTCTGTGTGTCCTCACTGTTTTCCTGATATGCCAGCTCAGTTTTAAGTAACTGCATCTGATTTTCCAGTTTCAGTAAGGTTACTTACCATGAGACCTACAGTCATGGGAAAGCAGCCAGATGGAAATACATAACGAAAATGTACATTTTTGAACATTTTCTTTTTTCAAATTTAAAAACAAACCTGAAGTCAGCACTCAACTCCAGCTAATAGTAAGGCTGGGTGAATTCTGTAAACCAAACACATCCAGTCACATATCTTCTGTCTCTAGAACAAACAAATACCATCCTTTGTGTAACTTCAATCAGATGTCTATTCTGTGGTAAAACATTTTGTTCTAAATACTAAATTTTCTTATGGAAAAAAATGGGTTCCTTTATTCATTTGTTAATGTGACTGAGAAATTAAAGTTTGAGAATAGAAAGTCTTACTCAGCAAAGCTTCATTCAAAGAGTGGGTTTTGCTGTATATATTAATAGAGAGGTTTGTTGTAAACTTATGTTTCAGAAAGTTTATAATTTACTTCAAGTTCTGGAAATTTGGGCACCAAGTCCAATGAGCCTATTATGCATAAAATTAATAATCATGGTATGATTCTGAAAGCCTAATGTTTCTTTTCAGTAATTGGTTACTTTGGCAGTAATCTTTTATTAAGGGTATTCAAATTTTTAGTAAAAAGCTAAGTATGTTGAAAAAGCTAATTTTGTTGAAGAGAGAGTATAAGCAATAATGGGAAGGACCAAGGTTTTTTGTTAGTTGAGATAAGGATAGCTATACAGGGAGTTGACTCGGATTGATTTCCTGTTACATGTGTGTTATCTTTTAAGTTAATTCTTCTCAAACTAACCTTTTCTCTAGTTCCTGTTCCCCTTCTCCTGTTGGCCTCAGTTGCTTTAAATTATCTGCTTTACTACAACAAAATTAGAGATAAGGGCAAAATAGTTTCTGCTGGGTATTGAGGGGGGGGAGCGGGAGGGGGTGGAGTGGGTGGTAAGGGAGGGGGTGGGGGCAGGGGGGAGAAATGAACCAAGCCTTGTATGCACATATGAATAATAAAAGAAAAATGAAAAAAAAAATAAAGTATCTGCTTTACTTTCTCTGCATTGAGGGCAACAAATGCTATCTAGTTTTTCGGGTGTCTTACCTATCCTCACCCCTCCCTTGTGTGCTCTCGCTTTATCCTGTGATCAAAGTCCAATCCCCTTGTTGTGTTTGCCCTTGATCTAATGTCCGCATCTGAGGGAGAACATACGATATTTTGTCTTTTGGGCCAGGCTAACCTTGACTGAGAATGATGTTCTCCGATTCCATCCATTTACCTGCAAATGATAACATTTCATTCTTCTTCATGGCTGCATAAAATTCCATTGTGTATAAATACCACATTTTCTTAATCCATTCGTCAGTGGTGGGGCATCTTGACTTTTTCCATAACTTGGCTATTGTGAATAGTGCTGCAATAAACATGGGTGTGCAGGTGCCTCTGGAGTAACCTGAGTCACATTCTTTTGGGTATATCCCCAAGAGTGGTATTGCTGGTAGATCAATGTTTAGGTTTTTAAGTAGCCTCCAAATTTTTTCCAGAGTGGTTGTACTAGTTTACATTCCCACCAACAGTGTAAGAGGGTTCCTTTTTCCCCCGCATCCTCACCAACACCTGTTGTTGGTGTTGCTAATGATAGCTATTCTAACAGGGGTGAGGTGGAATCTTAGTGTGGTTTTAATTTGCATTTCCTTTCTTGCTAGAGATGGTGAGCATTTTTTCATGTGTTTTTTGGCCATTTGAATTTCTTCTTTTGAGAAAGTTCTGTTTAGTTCACTTGCCCATTTCTTTATTGGTTCATTAATTTTGGGAGAATTTAGTTTTTTTTAAGTTCCCTATGTATTCTGGTTATCAGTCCTTTGTCTGATGTGTAGCTGGCAAATATTTTCTCCCACTCTGTGGGTGGTCTCTTCAGTTTAGAGACCATTTCTTTTGTTGAGCAGAAGCTTTTTAATTTTATGAACTCCCATTTATTTATGCTACCTCTTAGTTGCTGTGTTGCTGGGGTTCCATTGAGAAAGTTCTTGCCTATACCTATTAATTCCAGAGTATTTCCTACTCTTTCCTGTACCAGCTTTAGAGTATGGGGTCTCATATTAAGATCCTTGATCCATTTTGAGTTAATATTGGTATAGGGTAATATACATGGATCTAGTTTCAGTTTTTGAAGACTGCTAACTAGTTTTCCCAGCAGTTTTTGTTGAAGAGCCTGTCTTTTCTCCATCATATATTTTTAGTGCCTTTATCAAAGACGAGTTGTTTATAGTTGTGTGGCTTCCTATCCGTGTCCTCTATTCTGTTCCACTGGTTTTCATGTCTGTTTTTGTGCGAGTACCATGCTGTTTTTATTGTTATTGCTTTGTAATATAGTTTGAAGTTGGGTATCGTGATACCTCCAGCGTTGTTCTTTTGACTGAGTATTGCCTTGGCTATTCGTGGCCTCTTGTGTTTCCATATAAATTTAAAAGTAGATTTTTCAGTCTCTGTAATGAATGTCGTTGGGATTTTGGTGGGAATTGCATTAAACATGTAGATTACTTTTGGGAGTATACTTTTTACTGTGTTGATTCTACCAATCCATGAGTATAGGAGATCTCTCCACTTTCTATAGTCTTTCTCAATCTTTTCTTCAGAAGTTTATAGTTTTCCTTGTAGAAGTCATTCACATCCTTTGTTAAGTTTACACCTAGGTATTTGATTTTTTTTTTTTGAGGCTATTTTAAATGGAATTGTTTTCATATATTCTTTCTCAATTTGCTCATTATTAGTGTATGGAAATGCTAATGATTTTTCTATGTTGATTTTATATCCTGCTACCTTGCTATAGCTATTGATGATGTCTAGAAGCTTCTTGAGTAGATTTTTTTGGGTCTTTAAGGTATAGGATCATGTTGTCTGCAAATAGGGATATTTTGACAGTTTCTTTACCTATTTGTATTCCTTTTATTCCTTCTTCTTGCCTAATTGCTCTGGCTAGGAATTCCAGTACTATGTTGAATAGGAGTGGAGATAGTGTGCATCCTTGTTCCTGATTTTAAAGGGAATGGTTTCAGTTTTTCTCCATTAAGTATAATGCTAGTTGTAGGTTTGTCATATATAGCTTTTATAATGTTGAGGTACTTTTCTTCTATTCCTAGTTTTCTTAGAGATTTTATCATGAAATGCTGTTGGATCTTTTTTTTTGTTTTGTTTTGTTTTGTTTTGTTTTTCATTTTTCTTTTATTATTCATATGTGCATACAAGGATTGGTTCATTTCTCCCCACTGCCCCCACCCCCTCCCTTACCACCCACTCCGCCCCCTCCCTCTCCCCCCCCCAATACCCAGCAGAAACTATTTTGCCCTTATTTCTAATTTTGTTGTAGAGAGAGTATAAGCAATAATAGGAAGGAACAAGGGTTTTTGCTGGTTGAGATAAGGATAGCTATACAGGGCATTGACTCACATTGATTTCCTGTGTGTGGGTGTTACCTTCTAGGTTAATTCTTTTTGATCTAACCTTTTCTCTAGTACCTGTTCCCCTTTTCCTATTGGCCTCAGTTGCTTTAAGGTATCTGCTTTAGTTTCTCTGCGTTAAGGGCAACAAATGCTAGCTAGTTTTTTAGGTGTCTTACCTATCCTCATCCCTCCCTTGTGTGCTCTCACTTTTATCATGTCCTTATAGTCCAATCCCCTTGTTGTGTTTGCCCTTGATCTAATGTCCACATATGAGGGAGAACATACGATTTTTGTTTTTTTGAGCCAGGCTAACCTCACTCAGAATGATGTTCTCCAATTCCATCCATTTACCAGAGAATGATAACATTTCGTTCTTCTTCATGGCTGCATAAAATTCCATTGTGTATAGATACCACATTTTCTTAATCCATTCATCAGTGGTGGGACATCTTGGCTGTTTCCATAACTTGGCTATTGTGAATAGTGCCGCAATAAACATGGATGTGCAGGTGCCTCTGGAGTAACAGTCTTTTGGGTATATCCCCAAGAGTGGTATTGCTGGATCAAATGGTAGATCGATGTCCAGCTTTTTAAGTAGCCTCCAGATTTTTTTCCAGAGTGGTTGTAGTAGTCTACATTCCCACCAACAGTGTAAGAGGGTTCCTTTTTCCCCGCATCCTCGCCAACACCTGTTGTTGGTGGTGTTGCTGATGATGGCTATTCTAACAGGGGTGAGGTGGAATCTTAGCATGGTTTTAATTTGCATTTCCTTTATTGCTAGAGATGGTGAGCATTTTTTCATGTGTTTTCTGGCCATTTGAATTTCTTCTTTTGAGAAAGTTCTATTTAGTTCACATGCCCATTTATTTATTGGTTCATTAATTTTGGGAGAATTTAGTTTTTTAAGTTCCCTGTATATTCTGGTTATCAGTCCTTTGTCTGATGTATAGTTGGCAAATATTTTCTCCCACTCTGTGGGTGTTCTCTTCAGTTTAGAGACCATTTCTTTTGATACAGAAGCTTTTTAGTTTTATGAGGTCCCATTTATCTATGCTATCTCTTAGTTGCCGTGCTGCTGGGGTTTCATTGAGAAAGTTCTTACCTATACCTACTAACTCCAGAGTATTTCCTACTCTTTCTTGTATCAACTTAAGAGTTTGGTGTCTGATATTAAGATCCTTGATCCATTTTGAGTTAATCTTGGTATAGGGTGATATACATGGATCTAGTTTCAGTTTTTTTCAGACTGCTAACCAGTTTTCCCAGCAGTTTTGTTGAAGAGGCTGCTATTTCTCCATCGTATATTTTTAGCTCCTTTGTCAAAGATAAGTTGCTTATAGTTGTGTGGCTTCATATCTGGATCTTCTATTCTGTTCCACTGGTCTTCATGTCTGTTTTTGTGCCAGTACCATGCTGTTTTTATTGTTATTGCTTTGTAATATAGTTTGAAGTCAGGTATTGTGATACCTCCTGCATAGTTCTTTTGACTGAGTATTGCCTTGGCTATTCGTGGCCTCTTGTGTTTCCATATAAATTTAATAGTAGATTTTTCAATCTCTTTAATAAATGTCATTGGAATTTTGATGGGAATTGCATTAAACATGTAGATTACTTTTGGGAGTATCGACATTTTTACTATGTTGATTCTACCAATCCATGAGCATGGGAGATCTCTCCACTTTCTATAGTCTTCCTCAATCTCTTTCTTCAGAAGTGTATAGTTTTCCTTGTAGAGGTCTTTCACATCTTTTGTGAGGTTTACACCTAGGTATTTGATTTTGTTTGAGGCTATTGTAAATGGAATTGTTTTCATATATTCTTTTTCAGTTTGTTCATTATTAGTGTATAGAAATGCTAATGATTTTTCTATGTTGATTTTATATCCTGCTACCTTGCTATAGCTATTGATGATGTCTAGAAGCTTCTGAGTAGAGTTTTTTGGGTCTTTAAGGTATAGGATCATGTCATCTGCAAATAGGGATATTTTGACAGTTTCTTTACCTATTTGTATTCCTTTTATTCCTTCTTCTTGCCTAATTGCTCTGGCTAGGAATTCCAGTGCTATGTTGAATAGGAGTGGAGATAGTGGGCATTCTGGTCTGGTTCCTGATTTTAAAGGGAATAGTTTCAGTTTTTCTCCATTAAGTATAATGCTGGCTGTAGATTTGTCATATATAGCTTTTATAATGTTGAGGAACTTTCCTTCTATTCCTAGTTTTCTTAGAGCTTTTATCATGAAATGATGTTGGATCTTATCAAAGGCTTTTTCTGCATCTATTGAGATGATCAAGTGGTTTTTGTCTTTGCTTCTGTTAAGGTGGTTTATTACATTTAGTGATTTTTGTATGTTGAACCACCCCTGCATTCCTGGGATGGAGACTACTTTGTCGTGGTGAATGATCTTTTTGATGTGTTGTTGAATTTGCTTTTCCATTATTTTATTAAGGATTTTTGCATCAGTGTTCATTAAGGAAATTGGCCTATAGTTCTCCTATTTGGAGGTATCTTTGCCTGGTTTTGGGATAAATGTAATACTGGCTTCATAAAATGTGTTAGGCAATTTTCCTTCCCTTTCTATTTCATGGAACAGATTAAGGAGGGTTGGTATCAGTTGTTCTTTAAAAGTCTGATAGAATTCAGTAGAGAATCCATCTGGTCCTGGACTTTTTTTTTTTAGGGAGACTCTTGATTGCTGCTTCAATTTCATTTTGTTATAAATCTATTCAGGTGATTAATATCCATTGATTTGGGATCTTTGAGTCTTTTTAATATATGCACTCATGGATATAAACTTTCCTCTTAGGACTGCCTTTGCTGTATCCCATAAGTTCTGGTAGGTTGTGTTTTCATTTTCATTGACTTCCAGGAACTTTTTAATTTCCTGTTTTATTTTATCAATGACCCATTGTTCATTAAGCAATGAGTTACTCAGTTTCCAGCTATTTGCATGTTTTTTGTCTTTATTTTGTTGTTGAATTATAGTTTTATTGCATTGTGATCAGATAGAATGCAAGGTATAATTTCTATTTTCCTTTATTTTCTGAGGCTTGCTTTGTACCCTAGGATATGATCTATTTTGGAGAAGGTTCCGTGGGCTGCTGAGAAGAATGTATATTGTGTAGAAGTTGGATGAAATGTTCTGTAGACATCAACTAGGTCCATTTGATCCATGGTATATTTTAGATCTAGGATTTCTTTATTGATTTTTTTTGTTTGGATGACCTATCTATTGATGATAATGGGGTGTTAAAGTCTCCCACGACCACTGTGTTGGAGTTAATATATGCTTTTACGTCCTTCAGGATATGTTCGATGAATTGGGTGTGTTGACATTGGGTGCATATAGGTTGATAATTGTTACTTCCTTTGGTCTATTTTCCCTTTTATTAGTATGGAATATCCTTCTTTATCTCATTTGGTCAATGTAGGTTTGAAGTCTACTTTGTCAGAGATAAGTTTTGCTACTCCTACCTGTTTTGGGGGGCCATTGGCTCTGTAAATCTTCTTCCAGCTTTTCATCCTAAGCCTATGCTTATTTCTGTCATTGAGATGGGTCTCCTGTAAGCAACAAATTGTTGGATCTTCCTTTTTAATCCAGTTCGTCAAACAGTGCCTTTTGGTGGGTAAATTAAGTCCATTAACATTAAGTGTTAGTACTGATAGATACGTGGTGATTTCTGTCATTTAGTTGTCTTAGTTGTTTGAAGGTTTGATTGTGTGTACCTAAGTTGAGGTTACTCTCTACTTTCTTGCTTTTTCTTTTCCTGTAGTTTGGTGCTGCCTGTCCTTTCATGGTTATGTTGTGTTTTGCTTTCTGTGTGCAGAATCCCTTGAAGAATCTTTTGTAGTGGTGGCTTTGTGGTCATATATTGTTTTAGTTTCTGTTTATCATGGAAGACTTTTATTGCTCCATCTATTTTGAATGATAGTTTTGCTGGGTAGAGTATCCTGGGGTTGAAGTTATTTTCATTCAGTGCCCGAAAGATCTCACCCCACACTCTTCTTGCTTTTAATATTTCTGTCGAGAAGTCTACTGTGATTTTGATTGGTTTACCTTTGTATGTTATTTGTTTTTTCTCTCTTACAGCTTTCAATATTCTTTCTTGAGTCTCTGTACTTGTTGTTTTAATGATAATATGCTGTGGGTTAGTTCTACTTGGTCTGGTCTGTTTGGTGTTCTGGAGGCCTCTTGCATCTGTATGGGAATAGATTTCTCTAGATTTGGGAAATTTTCTGTTATTATTTTGTTGAATATATTACACATTCCCTTTGCTTGCACCTCTTCTCCTTCTTCAATGCCCATGATTCTCAGGTCTGTTCTTTTGATGGAGTCAATAAGTTCTTGTATTTTCCTTTCACAGGTCTTGAGTTGTTAACTAATAATTCTTCGGTTTTTCCTTTAATTACCATTTCATCTTCGAGTTCTGAGATTCTGTCTTCTGTTTGTTCTATTCTGCTGGATTGGCCTTACATTTTGATTTGCATTTCTGTTTCATTCTTTTTTCTGAGGTTTTCCATATCCTGAGTCCCTTCCTCTTTAACGTTGTCTATTTTTGACCTGTGTTCATTTATCTCTTTATTAATCGTGTTCTTTGTTTCACTTTGGTGTTTATATAGTGTTTCTGTGGTTTGTTTTATTTATTCTTGTACTTTCTCAAATTCTCTATTTTTGTTTTCTTGGAATTTCTTGAGTGTGTCCTGTACATTTTGGTTGACCATATCCAGTATCATCTCTATAAAATTCTCGAGTACTTGTAGTATTTCTTCTTTTAGATTATTCTTGTGGGCTTCATTGGGTTCTTTGGCATAGTTTATCTTCATTTTGTTGGAGTCTGGATCTGCGTATCTGTTTTCTTCATTTCTTTCTGGTTCCTGTACTAATTTTTTGCTGTGGGGAAACTGGTTTCCCTGTTTTTTTCTGTCTTCCCATCATCGCCCTTGGTATTATTATTGTCCCTGTACTGCATGCAATTAAGTGTTTTTTGCTTGTAATAATAGCAATGGTGATATTTAGAATGGTGGGTGAGAGTAGAGCAAAAGCAAGAAGGTGAAGAAAAAGGGAAAAATAAGTAAACAAACAAGTAAAAAACAAAAAAGTGTCAAAGATATAAACAGGAAGAGAGTGTACTAATCAACAGTAAGCTAGACAGGCATTAGAGAGACAGAGGATTAAAAAAAAATCTCCAAGTTTAAATGCAATAAAGTTTCAGTCTTAGTAATTTTGGTGTTAGTCCCTCAGTCTCCAATCCTGGAGATGGTGTCTCAGAAGTAGTTCTGTCATTGTCTCATCAAAGGGGATTAAAACCAAAAAATAAAATACGACAGTGTCCCAAGTTCAAATGCAATACAGTTTCAGTAAGTTTTTCAGCATGCAGGTGTTTTTCGGTGTTGTCTCATCAAAGGAAGAGGGAAAAAAAAAAACAAGTCTGGAGACAGGTTTGTGAATGGCTATCTGAGGCTGCAGCCCTCCTTTTCCTACTTCGGCCAGCTGTTGCTGCAGGCTTGATTTATGCAGATCTCACGAGTGAGCTTAACACTCACCTAGACCTGCAGGCTTTGTTTACTTAGAGTTCTCCTGGGCCCAACCGCCACTGCTACAAGCTTTGCCCTTTCCAAGCACACTGGGGGAGGTGACACTGCACCAGCTTTCTCTGGCGAGCGTGTTTATTTACAGTTCACTTAAGAAGTGATGCTTCCCCTCTCTCCTGTGGAGTTTTCCTCCCACCGCCACTTTTACAAGGTTTCCTGCTCCTGGTTGCTGGGCTGGTGCTGCCACTCCTGCCTTCTCTGGCCAGTTTGTTTATTTACAGTTCTGTGAGGGATTTCCACTCCCACCTTCTTCGGCGCTCAGGGCGCCCCGCCCTCTTTGCTATGTGTCTTTTTTGTTGTTCTTGTTTATTCAGTTTTCTTTTTCTTCTTTTTTCTCTGTGTGAGGGTCGGTCTGTCCAGGGGGCTATGCTGATCTGGCCCAGGGTTGTCTGTAGGAGTCCCATGTTCCACTTAGCTCACCTTGTGGTCTGTCTTCCCAAGCGGTCTGGGAGCTGGCGTCTGGCGGCCGGGGGCCCCCCTGGTTTCTCTGTTTAATGTGAAGTGGAGATGCTATGCGCAGGCTGGAGGTGTGGAGGGGTCAAAGTTTTGCCTCTTTTTGGTGATTTTTCCTGTAAGGTGTGTCTCCAGCATCTCTCCAAGAATTTACTTTAGGAGACATGCTTTCTGCTTCCTCCCTGTAGTCACCATCTTGGAATCTCCCAAGTATGGTGTTAAATTACCAATTATATTATGGGTGTTTAAATTACTTATTTGATTCCATTCAGTTGTGTTTAGTAACATAAACAAAATCCAAACTCTCAATTTTGATATTGAATCATATTACATTAATTTATTGTGTAGCATTCTCCTATCTGTTTTCTGAGTCAGCTATTCCAATAAATCATATTCTGAACAAAGTCCCATACTGAACTTACATAAAGTTACAGTATTTTTGTTTTGCAAATATATACACAAATGAATTTTATGTCAGGAATAAAATATCAAATGGATAGTTAGAAATTTATTCTGAACAAAATGATTGCCTTGTTTCATAGGAAGTTCTTCATAGGTACTAATCTTTAGCTATAACAACTGCATATCAGTATGTAGTTGAATCTGGAAATCCACAGCCCACAGACTGTTGGCAGACAATTCTGGACTGTTTTTTCTTAAAGAAGAAAAATTTCTCTCTTATTCTCTGAATGCTTTTGATCCCTTTCTCTTTAATGACATCTTGAAAGTGATGAGGTATCCTCTGAGGGTCCTGGCTTATAAGGTTGATGTTGATTCAGCACAAATGAGTCAAGAAATAGCTCAAAGTGGTCATTAGCACTTTGAGTTATTTTCAGTTAATTTTGATCCACAACTCCCAGTTTGTTTGTAGTTTGCATGTTTAATTGGTGTGCCACCCTATCCAGTATCTAATGTATTATCTGGGCTATGATTTAAACAAAGTTATACAGAAGAATGCTTCAGAAGAACTTTACTAATACTTTTTATGGGTTATATCAGATAACTCAATGTGACAGAGAAGAAAAAGATCATTAAAAACTGTTTTTGCTCCAGCACTATCATTATCTTTATAATCTTAGACCAGAGTTTGCACACTCAAATGCTTATAATGCTCAGGCAGGTAACTGAAATACTAGAAGTGGACCAAGTGTTAGATTGTAGAGATTAGTGAAGGTCATGATATATTGGAGGTAGCAGCTTCATTTTTATTTAAACCAAAGGAAATTGTTGGTAGGATTTGGGGCTTAGATTATGAGTTTTTGTCTCTGTTGTACAATCATGTAAGCATTGTTTTCTGGTTTTTCCTGCTTCATCATAAGTGAGTGGAATAAGATATTCTAAAATTTCCTCAAAGCACTGCATTTTGGGGGACATATTAACAGTCTGTTACAGTTTTATTGTTTGTTTGTTTTTGTGGTACCGGGGCTTGAACTCAGGCCCTACACCTTGAGCCATTCTGCCAGCCATTTTTACAAAGGGTTTTTTGAGATAGAGTCTTGCAAACTATTTGCCTGGGCTGGCTTCAGACTGCGATCCTCCTGATCTCTTCTTCCTGAATAGCTAGTTATTACAGGTGTGAGCCACAGGTGCCTGGCAGTGTTAGTGTTTTTGAGGTTGCAAGTTGCAGTTCACTCAAATCACTGCTGGTCTCTTAATTAGAGATCCACAGCCTTCCAGCTCTTCACCTGCTGCTCAACTTGTGCAGCAGTTTGACTGGCTTAACCCTTCAGTGTTGAAATGCTCTGTTTCCTCCTTTCCCTCTAGTTTACTTGCCTCTAACTTAGCAGGCAGTTTTGCCTCCTCTGCTGCCTCTTTGTCTTCCTGCTTTTGACATTTTTTTTTCTTCACATTTTCCCCTAGGAGCCTTCTTCTCTGGCTTCACTGAAAAGTATAAACTCTGTTGTATGTTTATTGAATCTATGTCTGATCCCTTCAGCTCTGGGCTGGAACTTTCTATGTAGGCATTCCATTGTCCCTGTAGCCTGCACTCACCTTGCCCAAAAAAGGGTTAGTATTTATTTCCCACTTGCTTAATCCCCACCAGGGATTCCTTCTGGTTTGGGGATTTGATAACATTTCATTCTCCCATTAATGCAGGCTAGCAAGTACCTTTGCTTTTTCTTCTTGCTTTGAAATTACCACCAATCAGCCATTGTGTCTTACTGACCCTTTCTTTATAATATATTCAGTATATAAACCATCCTGTTTCCTTCCCACCCAATCTGGATCCATGACCTTCATTTTTTGTCTATTGAAATCACACCTCAACACTCTGCTTCCAGTTTTATCAGTATTCTCTCTTCTTCTCCCCTTCGGTTTCCTGTGCTCCATTGACAAGTATCCTTTTTGGTAATTCACTTATTCATTCAATTATTTACCAAGCATTTGCTGGAAAACTATTATATTTGTTCTTTGCTAGATTAGCCAGATACACATAGTCCCTGCCTTCAGGGGAGTGAAAGTTTAGTAGAAACCGATAAGCAAAAACAGATGAAGTGCAGGATGAGTTACTGCCATGGTAAACGTGCAAGTTGTTACACATTTAACTATAAACACTGAAGTGGGGCTTTGCAAGCAATCAGTAAACAAGTATGAACTGATCTGATATTACATACTCAGTGTGTTGTAGCTGAAGATACAACCACAGCGACTTACTTCCTCCAAACAGGCCATCTTCCATTCCATTCAGTATCCAATCAGTAGTTAACCCGTTGAGGTTAGCACCCTTACAGTCCAATCACCTGTGCATAATACCACCACCTGGGGACAAAGATTTCAACACATGAGCCTTTTGGGCTTCATACCCAAGCGAAGGTATATCAGAAGGTACACTCCTGTATATCAGGTAGGTAGTTTCTTGACTGGGTTGACCTGGGACAACTAGGAGCCTAATGGCTCTTGTTTTTTCACTCTCTTTTGCATACTGCACACATACATACACATTAGTGTATGCACATGCACAGAAACTTTTCTGTTTGTGATCCCATTTTTGCCAAAATACTGACTCTCTTACAATCATTATCTCTAACTGTATGATGGTGTTTGCTATTGGGGAATTCATACAAATTAGATTTATAGAAACTATGTTCATCTACTCGTTTATAGTATTTTATTTTGGGGGGAAAACATTTCCCCAAAGTGCTTTTTTAATTGATGAATGTTACCCATGTATAGTTTAAAAATTCACCTATCATGATTATAATGGAGTTTTCAAGTTTTATTTTGTAATTTGAATTTAACTTATAATGAAGTTATTCAAGTTATGGCTTTCTTTAAACAGAAACATAAGTCTGAAGATAATGTTCTTTTGATCATATTTAAAGTACAAAATTAAAACCTTGTGAATTTGCATAATTTTGTTTAGATTTATATGATATGATCAGTGTAATGTTCCCATAATATTACACAGAGAACTTGATTTTCCAATATACTCAACTCTCCCCACCTCTTAACACAGTCATTTGTTGCACACTCACACATGGACACACAGATTCAAATGATGCTATATTTGAGGAAGCTGAGGCCTATATTTTAAATTTAATTTTCATGATGTATTCACTTTGTATTTAAATGGAGGTTTATAAAATTTGATTTAAAATACTAAAAAATTGATTTATATAATGGCCTATGTATTTTTTCTCCAGCTCATACACATTTGTTCCTTTAAGATTACAACATCGGTGCCTTTTCTGCCCATGGGAAGAAATCTATCCCTACCGCCAGGGGCTTGTTTCATGAAGGATATATATTTGATTGTGATTGAATCAGAGTCTAGATGTCAGAGGTAAATGTGTGACTCCTGTTGACTTCCTAACTGATGATTCTCTCTTCTTTTTGTTTCTGGCAGTTACCCAGCTGTATGTGAATTCTTGCAGCACAATAACTTGTTATCTATACTCCGAGCCCATGAAGCCCAAGATGCAGGGTAAGTAGTGTTGAGGGTTTGTGAAAGCCAGGTATTGCCCCTTTGTCAGAATTTTTCCCTGTGCTTAGGCTGTGGAGAGTCCTTTTCACCAGGTTCACTCCCAGAAGAAATTAGATCTTAAAATGGTCTTCTAACAATACAAGTATGGGGAGGTCTCAGGGAATGAGTGACTGCAGATGTGTGGTAAGCACCTTTTAAAGTTCTCTCATCTTTAGCATCACCCTGTTTTCTTAAGTGATATAAGGGCACCTCCCGTTATTTTTCAATTCCTGTATTTACCTTTTGCCTTGAGTGAGTAAATTGCCAACTACTTTTTAGTCTTAGTTGGCAAAGTGAATGAAAATCACACATAAGTATTGAACAGATATTGTGTGGTGAATTTGTTTTAAAGAATATTGTTCCTGACCCCTACAGAATTTTAAAGGAAAAAAAAAAAGAGGGACATGTATTAAACACAGAAGAAAATTCTGTGTTCTAACTACAAATAATTACATGAAGCTGATTTTACATGGTCTGACACATTTTTAAAACACAGACAATTCTAAGAGTTTAGAAAAGTAAGAAATAACAGATATTCACTTTATGGTTTTAAGTCTGCATAAGTGAGAAATCAACATAATATTAGGATTTTCATCCTTATACTCTTTCCCAATAATCCCCTCTAAAGTGTACTGTCTGGCTTTAAAGTATTAAACTGACCCCTTTACATTTTGGGTTTTCTGAAAAGTAGATGCAATTTTTTTTAAAACCTGTGTGCTGAAATTAGAAATATAGATACTTATATTCCTAAGGAGGCTCATGTCTAGGATGTTCCTGAAGCAAGGCAGAAACTAAGTCCCTTTCAAAAATAGGTTTAGGGGTTGGTGGCATGGCTCAAATGGTAGAGCATCTGCCTAGCAAGTACAAAGTCCTGAGTTCAAACCCCAGTAACACACATACTCACAAGGTTTTTGCAAGCAATCAGTGAACAGGTATGAACTGATCTGATACTGTATATTCATTGCAGAGTAGCTGATATTTGAAGCAACCTAACTATTGGGTCCTCAAATAATTGTTTTCACTTTTGTGGGTTGTGGTGTGCCCAGATTATTTTGTCTGACTGTTCCATCAAGTTGGCTAAACATTTGGAGTAGATTTATCTTAATCACATTACATACCTGAGTTCATTTGCTTTCTTGAAGCTGTGCTGAGTCTATCAATTAACAGTAACAAGTATTTTTGTTTAAAATGAGCAGTTGATTGATTCCTCTGAGAAACTGAGAATAAGTCATACAGGTTTTTGTTTTTATTTGCTATCAAACAGGCAAAGCCAACCTCAGTTTATAAAGTCAAGGCACTAGGATTAAGAGTGTAACCATCTTTTACACTGACCTCCCATAGAAGCACAGTTCCATTAGCAAAGTATTTCTAAAATATTTCAAAAGGGTTTGGTTTGGTTTGGGCAGTAATGAGGCTTGAACACAGGGCCTGCCTCTCTCCCTTACTAGGCAGACACTCTACACTTTAGCCATGCCTCCAGTCCTTTTTGCTTTAGTTATTTTTCAGATAAGATCTTGCATTTTTTGCCTGCATCAGCCTGGACTTCGATCCTCCTACCTATGTTCTTCTGCATAGGTAGGCATATACCAACATGCCTGACTTACTGGTTGAGATAGGGTCTCACTAACTTTTTACCCAGGCTGCTCTGGAACCATGATCCTCCTGATCTCTTCTGTGGGGAGTGGATTATGAGAAGACTATGAGAGTTTGACATAAGCACAGCTGTGCCCAATAATTGGCAGGCTGAGTTTGGCATGGCCCCAGCCACAGAAGTGTACAGAATGCAGTGCAGCTGCTTTTCCTAAATTGTTTACATTCAGAGAAGTAGGAATGCAGGTTTCTTGTGTTACAGTGTCACACCCCTCCCTGAGAACTGTTGTTCCACCTCCTTGTTTACCACTGGATATAAAAGACTGAAGGAGGGCAGGAGGCTTTTTGATGGAGGATTTTGATTGGCTGCCTCTGACGCTATTGCTGGCTGCTGTATATCTCCACCAGAGCATCTTTCTGCACCGAGAACTTTATACATAGGCTTTAGAAACGCTAAGCTAAAGAAAAGCTAAAGAGAACATGGGATGGTGCAAGTCTAAGTACCGAGACTTTAAGAGTTATGCTAATGCAGTTTTTAGGCTCAGCTGCTGTTGTTTGTCTGCAAGTCTGAGCACCGAGACTTTAAGAAAGCTAAAAAGACAGTGCAAGTCTAAGGGCCAACACTTTAAGAGAGATTAAATGGAACATGGAACAGTGCAAGTCTGAGGGCCAAGACTTTAAGAGAGATTAAAGAAAACATGGGACAGAGAGAGTCTAAGGCAAGAGACCTTAAAGAATAGAAGGCTTTAGAAGAAGGTTTTAAAGAAATAATTAGAAGCAAGGCCTTAAAGAAAAGATAGAGAAGCAACAAAGCTGTTGTGTATCTCCATCTGAGTCCCTAACACACCTGCCCCCCACTTTATGCATGTTTGTCTATCTGTTTTTTCTGCATCTCCCGTCACCCCCAGTTAGCCCTGTAAGGTTCAGTAGTAACAGGAGTGAGAGAAAACTCGCTCCACTCTTCCTCCTGAATACATGGGATTAAACCATGTACCACCATGCCCAGCCTCAAAAGACTTTACCTTGGTGTTTTCTTCTGGGAAAAGTAGTATGTTTGAGTAGTTCCAAAAAGAAAAGAATCAAAGTCTTTTTAAAATTATAAGTTTTAAAGTCACTGTCTATCTAAAGATACTGTCTGAGCTATTTTTAGAGCTCAGCTGTGTTAAACATGGTTCATCTGTCAGAAATAACTGATACCAGGCACCAAAGAAATGATAAAATTTTGTTTAGTGGAGGTGCTTCTAAGTTGATATTTCTAAATTTATGACATGGATGTCATGAGATATATTTTTATAGTGATGAAAGAGCTATAAGGTCCTGTATTTTTTGATTACTTAAGTATTGTAAGTTGTCTTGTCTTAGTAGAAGAAAAGTTGGTTTATTTCCAAAGTTCTTGTGGGTGATCCATTTCATTACTGATTGATTTAATATTACCATGCTGAGACCATAATCTTTGACCTGTAGAGGTTGATAATAAGTAAAATTCTAAAATAGAAGCATATCAAGTAAAATCTATACATAAAATGAGAGATTCTTTGAAAAGAAAATCTCTTAGTCTAGGTAAATAGGCCTCTATTACACGTAACCTTTATATAATGTAGATTTATGGAATGATTGACCTTGTTATTAGATGTAAATCTCTGTATATTGCTGTACTAATTTGATTGTTTTATGTCAGAAATACTCTGAAAAGCACAGTAACAAACCAGGGCTGGTGGCTCACACCTGTAATCCTAGCTACTCAGGAGGCAGAGATCAGGAGGATCGCGGTTCATATCCAGCCTGCGGAAATAGTTCCGCAAGACCCTATCTTGAAAAACCCTTCACAAAAATACAGCTGCCAGAGTGGCTCAAGGTGAATGCCATGAGTTCAAGCCCTAATACTGCAAACAAACAAAAAAGTGTATCTGTGTGCAATAATTAGCCTTTGCTTTTTCTGATGAACACATGAAAATGAATTAAGACTTTCAACTGAATACCATACATCCCTGAAGTTTGCTAAATTTAGGAGGTATCTATTTGGAAATAGAACATATGATTATATATTGTCATTGTCACTCCAGAAGTGGATTGATGTCTGCATATAGCAGACTGCAGAGAGAAAATTTTTTAGTATTACATAATTGAGTCCTCTTTGAAAGAACTTAATTCACTTAATTTCTTATTTCCAAATCTATGAATTTTTGTCATATATTTTTCATGCTATCCTTGTTTTAATTTGTGTTTGTTGTTTTTAGGTATCGCATGTACAGGAAAAGCCAAACAACAGGCTTCCCTTCTCTAATTACAATTTTTTCAGCACCAAATTACTTAGATGTATACAATAACAAAGGTAAGTGTTTTCTAATTCACCCTGAAGTCTTATATAATACGTGCATTTAATTCTTAAACTGTCTTATTTTTGTCTCATTGTAAGCTTTTTCATTCATTTTTCCCTTACTTTTTCAGTTGACGTATGTTGCAAATTTGTGACTGTATTTAGAAATATAGGTTCAGTTTGTCAGAGATGGGGCCCAGAAACTGATAATTCTTAAATATTTTTCAAGACATTGCTAATGTATAGTAAGACTGCCAGTTGCTGCCCTGGTAGATATAGACTTTTTAAAAAATTATTTTTAAATGACTTTTAAATGATTTTAGAGATTTAAATATGAATAGTGTGATTGTGCATGTAAATAGTTAGCAAAAAACATGTATAGTAAGCTATAGCTTGAAACTCAAATTATATTTATTAAGCATCCACCATGAATCAGTGATAGGCTCATCCATGTTCATTTTATTTAAAAATAAAGTAAATTTCAAGGTAAACAGCATTAGCTGCTTCTCCCACTTTTTTATTATGCAGAGTGAGTCCCCATGGTTAATTTCCTTGTCCAAGTTCACTCAACTAGGAAGTAAGGAACTGGAATGAAACCCACACTTCTGGTTCTGTGTCCTATGCTTTCTTTCTGAAATTCCATTACCTGTGTGCCTGAAATAAACAAGGAAGTGCTACAAGGACATTATTACTGACTATAGGGGAAAAAAGAAAGAGCAAGTGCTCCATTATGACCTTCTTTTATAAGGTAATGTCTTTGTTTGGAAATGATGTAAAGTGTTCCAGGTCTGTCAGGATAGGTGATAAAATGTGGAAAGGAGATAACCTTTATATAATTTCCTTTCTGGAAATTATATAGACAGAATATCTGAGTATAACCTTCAGAGAAAAGTGGAGACAGAAAAAGAAAAGGCAATCAAATAATACCTATGAGGTGAAATATAGCAGTGGGCGGGTAGGGGTAGGAGAAAAGGCAGCTTAGTTTCTGAGCCAATCTGAAAAACTCCTGTAATTAGGAATGATTCCCATGTATAAGTGAGGTATGATGGGTGTCATTCTGTCCTGATGCTGATGTCCAGGATGCCTCATAGGAGCCTTGACCACTGTTATTTCTAAGTGCTAGTTGAGAGTCCTCAGTACTTAACAGGTTGTTGTCTTTCTTTCCCCTGTGTTCTACTTTTCCTGTGTAGGCCTTCCTACTTCCTCTTGCTCAGATCTAAACCCTTATCCTCATACCTTCTAGAGCTATCAGTTATCCTACTCCAAAAGGCAAACCAGGTATAATCATGCTTTCTGACATCTCATCTTCTTTTTTACCTCCTCCTGTAGTCACCTGCTCTGTTCTGCAGATAGAATGTACTACTCTCAGATTCCCCAAGCCCAAAAAGTGACATCTATTGGATGGTATTTGCTGTAGCCACACATTCTTTTTCAAGAGCATTTCATGGATCCTCCTCTATAGCCAGGGAGTGTTATAAGTAGACTCAGTGCAAGTCCTGTCATAGCAATGGTGGGGCTGCAGGGTGAAGGGGTGGGAGTGGGGGGTTGGGCCACACAGGATGAGATAATTCTGAGAGAGGCAAGAAAGATGCAAAGTACAATGAGAATGTTCTGTGTATGCCATGTGCTTGTAAGGCAAGCACATGAAGACATTTACTAACAGTTTATAAGACATGTTAGTAAATGAGAACATGAAATACCTTGGACAAGGGGTGATTTTATAAATGGTCAGAGAAGGCCTAGCTTAGGATAAATTGTGATCTGGACTTCAAAGAATGATCAGTGTTTAGTAGGAAAAAGGGTAAAGCCAAGGCCAGTCATTTTTTTTTATTGCTTTATTATTCATATGTGCATACAAGGCTTGGGTCATTTCTCCCCCCTGCCCCCACCCCCTCCCTCACCACCCACTGTGCCCCCTCCCTCTCCCCCCCACCCCCTCAATACCCAGCAGAAACTATTTTGCCCTTATCTCTAATTTTGTTGAAGAGAGAGTATAAGCAATAATAGGAAGGAACAAGTGTTCCTGGTTGAGATAAGGATAGCTATACAGGGAATTGACTCACATTAATTTCCTGTACCTGTGTGTTACCTTCTAGGTTAATTCTTTTTGATCTCACCTTTTCTCTAGTTCCTGGTCCCCCTTTCCTATTGGCCTCAGTTGCTTTTAAGGTATCTGCTTTAGTTTCTCTGCATTGAGGGCAACAAATGCTAGCTAATTTTTTAGGTGTCTTACCTATCCTCACCCCTCCCTTGAGTGCTCTCGCTTTTATCATGTGCTCAAAGTCCAATCCCCTTATTGTGTTTGCCCTTGATCTAATGTCCACATAGGAGAGAGAACATACGATTTTTGGTCTTTTGGGCCAGGCTAACCTCACTCAGAATGATGTTCTCCAATTCCATCCATTTACCAGCGAATGATAACATTTCATTCTTCTTCATGGCTGCATAAAATTCCATTGTGTATAAATACTACATTTTCTTAATCCATTCATCAGTAGTGGGGCATCTTGGCTGTTTCCATAACTTGGCTATTGTGAATAGTGCCGCAATAAACATGGGTGTGCAGGTGCCTCTGGAGTAACCTGTGTCACAGTCTTTTGGGTATATCCCCAAGAGTGGTGTTGCTGGATCAAATGGTAGATCAATGTCTAGCTTTTTAAGTAGCCTCCATATTTTTTTCCAGAGTGGTTGTACTAGTTTACATTCCCCCCAACAGTGTATGAGGGTTCCTTTTTCCCCGCATCCTCGCCAATACCTGTTGTTTGTGGTTTTGCTAATGATGGCTATTCTGACAGGGGTGAGGTGGAATCTTGGTGTGGTTTTAATTTGCATTTCCTTTATTGTTAGAGATGGTGAGCATTTTTTCATGTGTTTTTTGGCCATTTGAATTTCTTCTTTTGAGAAAGTTCTGTTTAGTTCACATGCCCATTTCTTTATTGGTTCATTAGTTTTGGGAGAATTTAGTTTTTTAAGTTCCCTGTATATTCTGGTTATCAGTCTTTTGTCTGATGTGTAGCTGGCAAATATTTTCTCCAACTCTGTGGGTGTTCTCTTCAGTTTAGAGACCACTTCTTTTGATGAACAGAAGCTTTTTAGCTTTATGAGGTCCCATTTATATATGCTATCTCTTAGTTGCTGTGCTGCTGGGGTTTTTAAAGCAGCAAACACTTGTGTATAAAACCAAAAAATTTTTAATTTTTTGGGTTGGACCAGAATGGGGCCTTGGGGTACCACCAAGAAGTACACATACTCATTATGTCATATTGCATGTACCACAATGCCTCTGTAATCTACCTTAAGTGTATGAAGTATGGACTTAGGTTTTTATTATTCTCTATGGTATTTAATTTTTTCTATTAAACTTAAAGGAGTGTCCTCAAAAAGCCATTTTCTTGTCAGAGACTGATTGCTATGTAGCATGTACTAACAAGTTTTCAAATAACTAAACAAAACCCAAGACAATAAAAATAAACAAAAAGAATTTTTTCCATAAAAGGAGGCTTACACTCTTTCCATTGTTCATAATACTAAGTTATACAATGTTGCTTGAGACTAGTAGCCTTCTCTCACTAGTCGTCTTCTCTCACATATGGTATATATTGCATCTTTGTGTATAGTTCTGATGTGACAAGGAACTTAAAAAAAAAAGAGAGATCAGTGGGTCACTGTCTTTCAGATTTGCAATTTTTCACTTGCTTTAAGGAAGATCATAGGCTTTCAGGAAAGGAATTAGAAATGTTTCATTTGGGGAACCTTTTCATAAAGAAGAAATTCTTTTAAGAGAAAAAGATAAACTGATAGGAAGAAGAAAAATATATTCTTCAGTTTGAGCATAATTTCAGGTCTTTTGTGTGAAATTTCTGAAGCACTTTAAAGCTATTATGCAAACAATATATACAGAATGTGGGAGTGGGAGTCAGTTACTCACTGCTAAGGCAAGATTACTCTGTTTGAGTAAAATCAATCAACTAGAATTTTAAAAACCGGTGCAATAAAATTGGGTTACAAGCACCTCAAAAACACAATCAATAGAAAAATAACAGTGAAGAATCTCTGAGTTAACCATTTTATTCTTAGACACAGATAAAGGTAAAGAACTCTGGAATTGTACCCTAATAGTTATAGTTTGGTGTATAATACTCCTGCAGATAAAGAGAGCAGTGACACTCTGACATGATGAAAGAATAAGAAAAATAGGTTTATTCTTGCATCTTAAAACCAGTAATAGTTGTGGTTGGATGTATATTTAAATGATCACTAATTCTGACTAGTAGTACATACTTACAGTTAATAAGCAATTAGAAAGTTACACAGTTGGAGTGTTCTGTCCTTTGGTGTAGCCTGTGTGAATTCAGTGAGTTCTTTCCTATCCCTAACATAGTCATTTTCTCTTCCATCTGTCTGTTTCTTTTTTCTCACTCTGACAACTCCTGCAAGATTCCTGGGCAAAAGATGCAAGTTTGAATCATAGTTGTGCCATTAAGTTAAATTAATAAATTTAACTTATTTAAATTTATTGGATATGCAATGACATCTCTATAAATGAGGGAAAATGTGCTTTGTGAATAAAGCATCGAAATACTTTGAAACAAAATGTTATGCAATATTAAGATATTAACATTATTGAATATTTTATGTTACTGTTATACCACATGTAGTACAGCAGAAGTTGGCAGGAAAATAATCCTCTTCATCTTTTTATTTATAATGTCACTATATATTATTTAATCTGCCATTACAACCTGTCTGTCCACTTTTCATTGGGTGAACCCTTTACCCAACTTGATCTGCTCATTGCACTAAAGAACTTTCAGCTTTCCATCTTTCCACATCTTTGCGCACATACTTCTTTCCATTGAAAATAGTTGGCTTCTACTTCTGTCCATCTCAATAGACTAGACCCACTACATCTGTGTTCTTTGAAGACTTTCTTCTTTGCAGACATGCAATGCCGGTGACGTTTTCTCTTATACATAGCACTTGCTGTTTCTGATTAGCTGTCCCATGTATTTCAGTTACATGCCAATCAGGATGAACACAGTTTAAAACATGAGGCTCTTTAGTACACATTGTACAGCCAAGTTGCATGCCGGGTAAGCAGTCAGTGCATTCATTGATTGAAGTAATTTTTTTCTTGAGGAATTAATGGTAAGACAGTGCCCAAGAGTACCCTATCAGTATTGACCCAGAGATTATTATCTCACTTGAAATCACTACTAGAACCAGTACTGAGACCCTGTCCAAATTGGAGTTAAACATTTGCAGAGCACTTTGCCCATTTGAATTGCTTTTCTTGTATGAATCATATCCCTAAACAAAAAGAAATTTCCTAATGACCCAAATATACAGACAGAAGAAAAATGCAGTAATCACAGTTAGCATTTTTTTTTCATAATTTGCCATCTATAAAAGTGACTTCAGCCTCATCCACTTACCAATACAATAAACTTTATCAAGAATTTACTGTGTGCCAAGCACCATGCTAGGTATTGGGGATATAAATTAAGCAAGAAGACATTGCCTGTGCCCTAGTGTGCTTTATAGTCTGGTAGTATGCTCAGTATTAAATAAATAATTCCACCAATAAATATTTAAGCATATTTGAAAAATGCTCCAAAGAAGAGTATCATTATAGAAAGGTAGAAATTACTCCATAGTCACAGGAAATGCTTACCTAGGCTTTTTTAAGTATAAGATTTAAGAGTAAAACCACTTCAGATTGAGAAATACTGGGGCAAATGTGAATACTGCTTTCAGTAATTCATTTTGTTCAAATACTTTAATGAGCCTCTGAAAAAAATGTATTTTACACCTTGCTATAAATAGGTAGATCTTTTTTTCTATCTAGAGATATGCTCATCTAAATAAATTACACTTATTCCATCTGTGTTTCCATGAAGGCTTATTTCTTTGAATTTGTTTCAGAATAATCTAAAGTGGGACCAGTTCTCTGAAGTTCAAATGAGTTCTTGGGTGGGTAGGTGACTGGACAGATGAATGGATATATGGAATAAATGCGGAAAAATAGAACCATTCATACCAGGGGTTTATCTCAGTTCTAGGAAAAGCTACTGACAGTGGAGACATACCTGAGTAACTTCTCTGCCTCTTGCTATACAGCATCTTAAACTCACTCCCCAGGCTAGAGGTGTGGCTCAAGCTGTAGAGCTCCTGCTTAGAAGCACAAAGCCCTGAGTTCAAACCCACATACTGCCAAAAAGAAAGGAAAGACAGAAAGAAAGAAAGAAAGAAAAAAAAAAAACAAAAAATACCCAAAACCTCATTTCCCTACAAAGCTGAGTCATGTTCTACAGAGTCTGAGTCCTGTCTCAAACATGAGCATAATCTTAAGCACTGACACATTTTTTAAAAGCATTTTTGTGCCCTTTTAGCTGCAGGCATAAGTAGTATCATGAGTTGCTTTAAAAGTTGGATAAAATTAAAACAGACTTTTCCCCATCACCACAGTTTTCTCAACCCTTACTTTTTTTCTTACCATCATGTGTGAGGCAGAGTTGTTGATATAAATTTAAACAAGACAAATGTGATCCAATAGCCAAGTTATGGAAACAGCCAAGATGCCCCACCACTGACGAATGGATTAAGAAAATGTGGTATTTATACACAATGGAATTTTATGCAGCCATGAAGAAGAACGAAATGTTATCATTTGCTGGTAAATGGATGGAATTGGAGAACATCATTCTGAGTGAGGTTAGCCTGGCCCAAAAGACCAAAAATCGTATGTTCTCCCTCATATGTGGACATTAGATCAAGGGCAAACACAACAAGGGGATTGGACTTTGTGCACATGATAAAAGCAAGAGCACACCAGGGAGGGGTGAGGATAGATAAGACACCTAAAAAAATTAGCTAGCATTTGTTGCCCTTAACGCAGAGAAACTAAAGCAGATACCTTAAAAGCAACTGAGGCCAATAGGAAAAGGGGACCAGGAACTAGAGAAAAGGTTAGATCAAAAAGAATTAACCTAGAAGGTAACACACAGGCACAGGAAATTAATGTGAGTCAACTCCCTGTATAGCTATCCTTATCTCAACCAGCAAAAACACTTGTTCCTTCCTGTTATTGCTTATACTCTCTCTTCAACAAAATTAGAAATAAGGGCAAAATAGTTTCTGCTGGGTATTGAGAGGGAGGGGGTGGAGTGGGTGGTAAGGGAGGGGGTGGGGGCAGGGGGGAGAAATGACCCAAGCCTTGTATGCACATATGAATAATAAAACAATTTAAAAAAAAGATAAATGTGATCAATCTAAAGATCTCTCTCTTTTTTTGGGGTTTGAACTCAGGGCCTTGAGCTTGCTAGACAGGTGTCCTATCAGTGAGTCACATCCCCAACCCTTTTTGCTTAGCTGTTACTGGGGTAGGGTCTTAGTAACTTTTTGCCCAGGCTAGCCTCTCCATATGATCCTCCTATCTTCAACTCCAACATAGCTGGTGTTACCAGCATGAGCCACCCACCACACCCCACCCAAGATCTTTTATATTGGTTTTGAGCAGCAGTTTGGCTCAGATCACATATTTGAATATTAAAATTTTGAACATATGTTCATGGTAATGTTTGTTATTTGATATTTGCTAACTAGTTATAGCTAAATTTGGGGGGCTTGGGGTTTTTTTGCTTTTTTAATTTAAGCTAAACAATAAGTAATATACTTATCTTTAAAAACTTCATTTTTTTACTTACTTAGAAAGCATGATTTTTTTTTAAAGACAAGATATTGCTATGTAGCCCAGACTTGCCTTAAACTCATGTTTCTACTTTCACAGCCTCCTGAGTGATTAGATTCCAGGCATGTGCTGCCACACTCATCTAACATTCTCATTCTTTAGTGGTTGAATTATACACACTAGAAAAATAAGCTCTTTCTAATGTTTATTAAATGTAGAGGAGGCCTACTAAGAAACAGTATGAAATGTCAAAATTAATGAAGGAACAAGCAGAAACTATAAAAAAGACTCTTAATGTTAACTCTTTTTATTATCAATATAAGGTGCTAGAAATTTATGTAGACATTTAAGACTGAAGAGAACTTGAGATTAGAAGTTTTGAGTGGTTTTCCAAGAAATTACTCCTCTAAGATGACAGCATAAAATCCACTGCATCGGCTTCAGCAGAATGTTCCTGTTTTATATCCAGGACTCTAATATGTCAAATTAACCCAACCCTGGCTGTTATCATTCCCTTTACCGTTGTCGTCTTGAGTGATACAGGTTTCCTTTAAAATCTTAGGCTAGTATTATATCTAGTAAGCTTTCAACAGCCCCGTGAATTACCTTATAAACTTAATTATAATGATAAAACAATCTAGGGCACAGAGGGATGGAATACTTTTCCCAGGGTTAAATGCAGAGATTGAAACTCAGCAGGCTGACTCCAAGGCCCCTGCTTTAACCTCTCTCTTCTCTTCTGCCACCACTTTGTAATGTGAAAGTTCTCAGGGCAGTGTTTGCAGAATCCTCTCCTCAAAGCATGGCTCTGTTGTGTTTAGGTGACTCTAACTGCTCTTCAATAAGAAAAAAAAAAAAGCTCTTAAAATGCAGAGTTATTTGTTATCACTTTAAATTTTCATGAATGTTATCATCCAGATACTTGCATTATTGAAGGAATGGAGTTAGAGAATGCCTTTTACATTTTTCTAAAATAAATAATTCATCTCTTCCTTTAAAATGTATCCCCTTAAGCACTTGTGCTTTTGTTTATTCAGCTCCATAGGGAAGTATCATTGCTGGAGGCCAGTTTTTAAATAGGGTAGTGTTAGACCAGCATTCTCTGGCTTCAATTTAAACATTTAATTAATGGGAGGGAGGATGAAATAAGAAATAACCATTAATAACTCATTGAGATTTAATGTTGAAGAATTACTCCCACTATATATTTTAATTGAGTCAGTCTACATGTAATCTACATATACAGATGCAATACATCTGTGTTCTAACAAATAACCATTTTGATTTCTTAAAATTCACCTTTAATTGTAAATTCATCCAGTCAAGTAACTGTAGAGCTTCAACAAAGTAATAGCACAAGTAGTTTTTCACAGAGGTGAAAACCTGGAGAATTACTGGGTTTTAGTTCTCCAAGTTATGTGAGACCTTCAAAAGGGACCAAGGCTCCTCCTCCATGAACCCTCCATACATTTTCATACAGATTCATTGTCGAATGCTCTTTTGCCAGTTGAACATGAAGTTGCATCTTAGGACACTAAAATCCTTTTTCTAATAGTTCTGATAATTAGAAGATTCTTACATGGTGCTGAAACCTACTAACCAGACAATGTCAAATAGTCTTTGTTAGCATCATTTCCACTGAAAACAGTGTTGATAGCAAGTGTAGGTACTTATAATAATATGGATTAGGACATAAAGTTATAGCCCAGATGAAACTGTAAGGAACTTATGGTGATTGTTCCTTGAGGAATATGCCATTGAACTGTTCATTCTTCAGGTGCCAAATATTTCATCTGTTATAAATACATGTGTATTATATTAATCATACGTATTATTTTATTATGTGTATTAATCATATATATTATTTAATTTGATCTTTGTACTTTGAAAAGGAGAGGTCAGATATTATCATTCTTACGTTACAATTTTGGAAGGTAAAGTTCAAATAAAGAAGTATTTACCCAGGTTCATACAATTGCTGTGATAGAGCTAGTATTTCCAGTGCTACCTATTTTCCACACTCATAATTTGAAGATAAAGAGTTTAGGCTCTGAGGTGGCATGGTACCTCTTTCTTAAATTCCTTCATTGCACCCTTTAGGCTTCTGTTTATATAGGGCTAGTTATATTTTCAGTATCCTGTTGAGATGTATGTCTTACAGCTCTGAAAACATGGTTGTCTTTTCTCCTACCTTTTTTTTTTCTTCTCTTTCTCCCTCTTATCCTGGGTTTTTCTGTTTCCTTTCTTTGATCTTTCCTTCATCCAATACAATTGAGCATCATCTATATGCTAGATCCAGTACTGTTTAGTGCTGGTATATACCTTGGTTCTTGCATTCATCTAGAACGAATGCAAGAATGCAAGAATTCGGACAAGACACAAAATATAGTGAATATGATAGTAAAGTTTATTAGGAAAGAATTTAGTATAATGGAATAAAAGAGTGGAGACATGGAAGTGGGAAAGCAATACTTCTGGTTCCCCAGGAAATGGTAGTAAAGACTAGAAATGGTGATCCTCATTTCTAGTCTTGGAACTGGGGGAATACGTGTGGTCACATCTGCAACTTTTGTATGTGTGTGTGTGATACTGGGGCTTGAACTCAGGAGCTTCACCTTGAGCCACTCCATCAGCCCTATTTTTGTGAAGGGTTTTTCAAGAGAGTCTCATGGTACTATTTGCCTGGGCTGGCTTCAAACTGCAATCCTCCTGAATAGCTAGGATTACAGGCATGAGCCACTGGCACCAGGCATGTCTAGCAACTTCTAATCATTAAGATAACGGATCTAGACACAGATGTTTTACCCAAAACAGAGGGACAATAGGTTGATGTTAGGACTTCCCCTTGCTAGACATGCCTTTTATTCTTTTCGTCCCCCTGCCCATCCAAGGAGTCTTGTAGCCTGTTAACATTTTAAAGAGGAAGACAGATACAGATAGCCCCTTTATGTTTCCCAGTTCTTGTAACTTAACCTCTAAAAGGAAGTGGGAGGGGAAAAGCTGCCGTAGCTTTTTACTTTTTACTTTCTCTTCCAATGTCTGAGTCTAGCCCTTTTAATATTTATTTAAAATAATATAACTTCCCTGTCTCCTCATCTGCTACCTAACAACACTATGAAAGTATAAAAGGTATGTATGCCTCATCATACTTTCCATCACCCTTCTTGTATTACTTTACCCAAAATTCTATGTTTGAGTAATAACTGCATTCAGAATTTGCTAATACCATATTACAAAGAGAAACACATTCTAGAACATGCATGTGCACTGTGCAAGCACATATGAATCCTAAGATATGCTCTGATCCTTTCACAGAAATGTATAGTGCAGTCTCCTTCCTTCATTTGGGTAAGATAATATCATCCAAATTTTATGTGTGAGTCTTATAACAGAGTTATTGTGGGTGTCATGAGGGATACACATAGAAGGATAAAAGATCTGTTAAAGTTAAAAAGGCATTCCTGCCTAATGTGTAAGAAGAGTGAGGCAAGAGCTAGATGTGGCCATAAAAGAATTAGATATGGTGACATACGTATGTGTCCTTGATACATGTAATAAGTAGAATTTCTGTACTCTGGCCACAAAAACAAATACAAATAATTAGTAATTATGTAAAATGATGAATATGTTTTGTTACCTATATATATATCCCATAACATCATGCTAAATACATGAAATGTATACAGTAAATTTTAATTTTTAAAAATTATTATCTTATGGTTTCAGATAAGAGATATATTGTTTGTATCCATTAATTAAAATAGGTTGTTTGAAAGTCATTACCTAGTACTTAGGGATAATTTGCCTGTAAAGAACTCTGTGTTAGGGAATGAATCACATAACGTATGCATTAAATTTCTCATACAGACCATATTATTAAGTTCAAGTTAAATGAAAATCAAAGACTCGATCTATCTTGATTTTTTTGTTTGTTTGTTTTTTGCAGTACTGGGGCTTGAACTCAGGGCCTCCACCAGTCCTATTTTTTGTGAAGGGTTTTTTGAGATAGGGTCTGGCAGAACTATTTGCCTGGGCTGGCTTCAAACCACAGTCCTTCTGATCTCTGCCTCCTGAGTAGCTTGGATTACAGGCACGAGCAGAGACCAGTGCCTGGCTGAGATGTATCTTAAGTGACTTTGCCATATCCTTCACACCTGAGCTCCTGAGCTGTAGCATAGAAGTGAGTTACAAGGATAATCCTTGTTCACCAAATACAGTAACTAACAGGATAATGGGTGGAGGCAGGGAAGAGGAAATGGGAGTTAGAAGTCAAATTTAGAAATGCAAGGAATTGTAAAGATAGTGTGTTCATATGTGCTGTAGTATATACTGCAGAAAGTATACATATATATCTTTACAAAATCCTAAATGACAATTCTATTTCCCAAAAGTAATCTTTATGACAAAGTACAGATTTAAGAAGTATGTAGCATCTCTCCCAGAAGCAAAAATTCCTTGCATGCAGTATAATTCGAAAATGCTTCTATAAAATATTATGAGTGTATGGGTCCTACCTCAAGAATTTTGTCCACCAAATTCTATATCTCCTTCTTTGTAGGTAGGACTGTGCCAAAGGAACACATAGATAGTTTTTCTGCTAGGGCATCTGTGGGTGGAAAAATTGGAAGGAAAACACATCCTAGATCTGTTATGCAATTTTTTTTTTTATATTTCTGGGTGAATTATAATGATTCTGATTCTGGAATGACCCATTTGATTTTCTGTCATTTTTGTTTCTTTTTTGTCCCTCTTAAAGTTGGGAGTAGATGATCAGTTAAAGATGAGGAGATGAAAGATGTTATCAAAATGATGGGAAAAGTAATAAAATTGAACTTATTTCCACTTTTTAAAACTTTATGCTTCTGTGTCTTAAAACAAGACTAGTAATACTGAGAGTGCCTGGACGTGGTGAGAGCATTACAGTTACTAATCTAAAGGTTTTTCATTCCCCCTTGAAATCTACTTAAGATGTGCTAAGCCCATGTTTTGGTGAACTTGTCAATGCCTCTTGGTAGCAATCTTTTGATAACTTCTCTTAAATAGAACGTTTTTGATCTTTCTGTGCTTGTCATATATTGCTTTTCACCAGTTTGTGTATTAACAGTTGTGGAAAAGATGTTGAACAACGTTACCAAGTTCTTATGAAATAAAAGGTTTTTTATTTTTTTTATTCACTTATTCACATGTACATACATTGTTTGAGTCATTTCTGCCCCCCTGCCCCCACTCTCTCCCCTTCCCCCCTTGCTTCCAGGCAGAACCTGTTCTGTGCTTTTTTCCAGTTCCATTGAAGAGTAGAAATAAACAACTAAAGAATTAGCATTTTTGCTAGTTGAGATAAGGACAGCTATACAGAGAGATTCCTAGTTTTGTGTCTCATACAAATTTTAAATTTTGAGCTGGGTGCAGTGGCTCAAGCCCATAATCCTAGCTAATTGGGAGGCAGAGATCGGAAAGATCAGGATTTGATACCAGCCCAGGGAAAAGTTCATGAGATGCGATCTCAATCAATAAAAGTTGGTGGCACGTGCCTGTCATCCCAGCTACACAGGAAGCATAAATGGGGATCCTGGTTTAGGCCAACCTGGGTATAAAGCAAGACCCTATCTCAAAAATAAAGCAAAACAGACTGGGGTTGTGACTCAAGTGGTAGAGCTACCTGTGAGACTTTGAGTTCAGACTCCAGAACCCCTCCCCCAAAAAAATATCAAACTTTAAAGTAAGAGAGACCCCTTTGTTTCACAGACTTGGTTATAGTCTGGCAATTTAGTGCATGACTTGGTGAACAGGGCATTGGAATAGGATAGGAATTCTGTTCCTTGGGCCCTGTGGTATTCTTAAAATAAGAGGTGCAGTGTCCCTTACCCATTCACCAAGTAGGACTAAGCCCTGATAACTCATTTTAGATCTGTAGAAACATACCTTTGAAGACAGGATTCTACAGGAACAATAAAAAGTATTGGCCAACTAATTGCATAATTTTAAGAAAAAGAACAAGTTAAGCCTCCAGATGCATGGAGTTAATATTCTTTCCAAGTTTTGTTCTGGAGAATTTTAACACCTGCAGGTGCAATAGGAAAACATTTGTTTCAGTGCTATCTGCTGTGCTCTAAATTATGATTAATAGATAAGGCCCACATATATGTCACAGTGTCTCTCCAGACCTCTGGTACAAGTGTTAGGTGACATGAGGTCATGTGAAATTGCCAGGAGAATAGAAGAGCTCCTTGATAGTAGACTTTTGTTCTTTGTTTCTCTCTTTTTGTCTCAGACAATGTCTCAGGAGGTGGTCTCAAGTGATTCTTGAAGTACAACCATTTGTATTATTTATGTTGCACTGGAGGTAAATGTCTTTCAAGTATTTCAGAGAAGAGCACACTGTTAGGGCTGCAGTTGAGTTTTGTAATCCTAATGACAGTCAGAGGCAGGTGGCAGGGGTGGAGGATGTGGGAGGTGGAAGATGAAATGTTAACTGTGAATTTCGTGACTACAGATATTTGGAACTAATTTGGTTTGTTTTTTTCATGTATTTTGGTAATATGTAGTTATGCAGAAATTTATATCAAAATTTATGAGTAACTCATTAAGGTTATTCAAAGTTTTTACATAAATATGTTACTGAGGAAAAAAATTCATGTTGGGATATTTGCATTTTAAGTTAAAGTTATTCTTTCCTTAAATTTAAAGGAAATAAGAAAAAGTCCTACTAATAATAGCATGTAGAATTACTGAGAATATTAATCAGTCATTGCATTTATAATGAGATTTCTTTTCAAAAAATTTGCTAACATCATTGAGATGGGAAATTTTCTAGATAAGACCACACATTCAGGTGAAGAAACTGAGCCCTAACTTAAGACTTTGAGTGACCTTGACCTTCTCACAAATTAGTGATAGAACCCACCAAGAAGTCTTGGCCTTCCAGTTCGGTGCTCTTTTTTTTTTTTTTTTTTTTTTAAGAAACTAAACATGGAAGGAAAAATAATCTATGCCCAAAACTTGATAGACATTGAGTGCTCTTTGTTGTTTAGGTGAGTGCATTTGCTATCCTAGAAAGAGCAGGAAGCTTATACTCAGGTTTGCTGCTCCATTAAGTGTGACTTTGAACAAATTACTTAACCTCTCTGCTTATTTTCAAATTGCAAATGGTAAAAACAACTTTTGAAAATATTGTGAAGATTTGTGATTATTTTAAAGGGCCAAACAATGCCTGTCACATAGCAGGTGCTTGGTAAATAGCTACTGTTAAAATATATCTAAAGTTAATAAAAATAAAACCTGAAAATAGTTTGGCTATATCAGTATTTCTGAGCTCAGTTGTGTTGTGTGAGCCAGTATTGAATGAATACTTTTATCTCTCCAGCTATAAAATGGAGCTTCTGTTTAATCCATAGTCCAAACCCAGCCTTCAGTTGTGAATTTGCCACCCATTTCATTCAAACATGTATTTTGGTAAAAGCTAAAACCTCTTTAATTATGAAAACCATATTCAAAGTTAGTTTTATAACAGCTAGGACTAGAATTCATACATTTATAATTTATGAAAGACAACAGAGAATAGTGGAAAGCAAATGAATTTGGTCAGGAAAACCTGAATTTGAACAGGGAGGAGATCTGTCAGTTATTGAAGTTCAAGTTACATGAGCTTAAACAAGTTTCTACATCTCTCCACCACTGTGCTATTGTCTAAATATAAGGATAGGCACCCCTGCTTCTCATTCATTTTGAGGACTTAATGACATATATAAAGCTTCTCCCTGTCCTCCAGGGCACTGTTAATTATAATACAGTAATGTTCCATGTCCGTAGAAACTGGAATTTGTTCCAGAGCCCTCTGTGCATGCCAACATCCACAGATGCTCAAGTCTCTTATTAAAAAAAAATGGCATAATATTTGCATATCACATCCTTCTTTTTATGGTAAATCATCCAGACCACTTACAATACCTAATACAATGTAAATGATGTGTAAATAGTTATACTGAATTATTTAGGGATTAGTCACAAGAGAAAAGTCTGTGTTCAGTACAGACACAATTTTTCTTTATTTCAAACATTTTCCATGCAAGTTGGTTGAATCTACAGATGTGGCACCTGTTGGTGTGGAGAGTCACCTCAACCTCTTTCCTCCTGCTTCATCACCAACCCAATGTTAATAAAAGTGGGTGGAAACCTAGAGGAGAAATTGCTCTTTGCGAAACAACCCCAAGCCTTAACAGATTTTTTTTTTAAATAAGAGGACACATGCCTGTAATAAATATGCAACATTGAAAGCTAAGAAAGATCTGTTATATGGACCTAGTACTCAGGTAGCACTTGACAGACACTGGAAACACTTTACCTTTCCTATCCTGAAGATCAGAAGTACCGATATGGTAATAGGTCATGATTTTTTTTTTCATTTTTGCTTGTGTTAATGTCACATAAATATTTTCCTAGGCTAAATGACATACAGCATAAATGATAAAGCAATGTAAAAAGGAATGCTTTCCAGAATCATATGCAACATTCACTGTTCCCTTCATGTCAGTGTTGATGCTACTATCTACATGCCTTGTTCCCAAAGCGTGATTCTGTTTCCTGGAGCCATGTCGGTCAACTAGGAATATAATTCAAAACAAAGGCCTAACTGTTCAAAAGTTTGAGTTTAGTTAACTGCAAGCTGCTGGGAACATTAGCGTATTGCTACATTGCAGTATGATATTATGATATATGTAGTAGCTAAGTCACTGAACACAATATATCCTTCCTATCCTCTACACCATTCAAGCCCAGCTAAAGTATTATATTAGTGCTGGGCCACAGTTTTATACTGCGTTGCCAATCTAGTGTGTATTTAGATGAATGAATCGATCTGGGGATGAGTGGGGCAATGAAAAGTAACAAGTAGCCATCTCTTATGAAGGTGGGTCAAAATTTGCTTGAAATAAAAAAAATTATAGGGAAAATATCAAGAGTTCTGAACATCTACTCTGAGTAAGATGGTGTGTGAGACACCATCTTGTGTGTGGTACATGTCCTTAATGACAGTGGGAAAGTCAGGTAATATATAAGTATATATATTCAAAGTTGAATAACAAATGCACTGTGTCGGTCAAGTCAAGGAATACAGAGGAAGGAGAAAGTATGTCTACCAGAAATCAGAAAAGGCTTCACTGGAGAGGGGCAGGGGTAGTGCTTGGGCATTGTACCAGGCATGGGAAGGATTTAGATTGGATATTCAGAGACTGAGAAAAAATTACAAGTAATGAAGAAAATGCAGTTTTGAAAGCAGTGTTATGATAAAAGTATCTTACATGAGGTTCCACGTTAATGTAAAAGCTAATGCCCAATTAACACTAAAAGTTTTTAATAAATAGATATTTAAGGGCTCTCTTTCTTCTATTAGCTTAATCATATGCTACAATATATCCTTATGTAAAAATCAGCTTAAAATAAAAAGTAATGGAACATATTCAACCACCAAACATAAACAGTGAAAGCTCATCTGACACCTGTGGGATCTGTTCAGCATTCTAGTAATGTAACAGTAGTTTGTGCCATGATGGCATAAGGTGAAATCTTGTCAGAGTTCAGGAAGACATGAGATGGGAGCATGATTTTGAATCTTTAAACAGCTGTCATTTAGCAACAGAAGCGTATTTGTTCTGAATCTTTGCAGAAAGCAGAACTAGGATCAGTGAGTAGTAAAGCAGGTTTAAATTGAAGCTGAGGTTGTCCCCACAACTTAATATTGTGTTTCCATAGAACTGGTGGCCCCATTAAAGCAGGTGACTACCTTTTTTTGAAAATGCTCAGAGACCTGCTCACTGTGAAGACTAAATTTTTAAATCCAATTAGAAGTAAAACCTATGCTCTTAGGGTCTCCATATCTACAACACTTATGTGAGTGTACATCCAACATACAGGTACCCTACAAGGCAGACTGAAGCACAGCACAAGGTTTATTTTTATAAGTCATGGGTGGTGCATTTTTTCAAAAGTAGAGGGTAGACTTAGCAGAATATTATTTTTTGTTGGATTTAATCCAAACATTTTATTAAGTCAAGAAAACAATATAATTTATTCTCTTTAACTACTGTGAGTTCTACTGGAAGAAAAGGTGTGCTTTTTTACTAAAAATAGAAATTCAATTAAAGTATTTGAGGAAATTATTAAATTATGACAAACAACTTTTTCATCCATGTCATCTAGTATTAAGGAAGAGTAGGATGTTCTTGGTTGCAGGTGATGCTTGATACAATTCCTGACAGAGGTAAGTATTTTTATAAACATTTTCCACATTATAATGCATTTCATATTTACTATTCATATATTGTGCAATAGCACCTTCCACTGAGTGAAACTTAGGTCCATACATAGTGTGAGAATTCAGAGCTGATTAAACGATTTGCTTTGGAGTTTTAGTACTGAAGCCAAGTATTTGAATGTTCTTGATCAAGTAAAGCCATGTTCAGAAACAGAAATATGTTCTTTCAATCTGACATCCTTTTTTGTTGTTGTTGTTTTGTTTTTAGCGGCAGTATTGAAGTATGAGAACAATGTTATGAATATCAGGCAATTCAACTGTTCACCCCATCCATACTGGCTTCCAAATTTCATGGATGTTTTCACTTGGTCCCTGCCATTTGTTGGGGAAAAAGGTATGATGTGCAATCCTAAAATGTCCTTAATAAAATGGCATAGAAAGAAAGGAAAGATGTGTTCAATTCTGTGAAACAGAAACAGAAGCGTGCTGGTCTAACCAATAGAATTCACAAGCTTTACCAAGAGAAAAGTGATTTGAAAGTTTGTTACTGTATCTGTATTAATAGGATACACTGAGTGAATTAAGGAGAAATGGGTATTTTAGAACATATATACTCATCCAAGTAATATTACTATGTTTAAAATTACAGAGATATAGCTTTACCTAGTATCAAACTTTTTTCCTTACTCCTTTGTACTATAATACCAAAGTAATACTTGATTTTAAATATTACCTCTCACATTAAAAGTTTAGGATAGTCTTACTCCTTACTCCTTACTTTTCTGATGTGAATAATAATGATTGGATGGTAATGCTTAATGCCTACAGTATTTTGAAGGACACCATGTAAAACAGCAAAAGAGTACTTTATTAAAAATATAGCAGGCACTAGTATGTTAAAAGGTAGAAAACTCATTTTAAAAGTCACTAAAGGGGCTGGTGCAGTGGCTTAAGTGGCAGAGCACTTGCCTAGCTAGCATGAGACCCTGAGTTCAAACCCTGGTACCACCAAAAAAAAAAAAAATTTCTAAAGTACGGTGGCTTACTTCTGTAATCCGAGCTACTCTGCAGGCAGAGATCAGCAGAATAATGGTTCAAGGCTGGCAAGACCCAATAAGCTGGATGTGGTGGTATGTGCCTATAATCCCAGCTATAAAGGAGGTATAAGTAGGAGAATCTCAGTCCAGGCCAGGCAGGGAAAAAAAAAACATGAGACCCTATCTGAAAAATAACTGAAGCAAAAAGGGCTAAGTACATGGTTCAGGTGGTTGAGCACCTGTCTAGCAAGTGTGAAGCTCTGAGTTCAAACCCTAGTACCACAAAATAAATAAAGTTGCCTATTAACTTGCTCCAGTTTTTCACAGATAGGCTTTCTTTTCTTTCATCCCTACCTTTCTCTATCTTCTTTTTCTCCTGCCTCCCTGCATTCCTGTGTCTCCTTTTTCTCCATCACTCCCCTTATCCCTCACTTCCTTCCTTCCTTATTTTCTTCCTTCCACATTTTGACATAAACCTCAGCAAAAATTTCAAGCCCACACACACTGAGTTTAAATTCAGGAGGCCTTACAGTGACAGACACCTGGCCATTCCTCATGCATTTTCTCACACAACTTGTGAGGTGAATGAATATGTGATAAAGAAAAAGTTCCCATGTTTCAAGAAAATGTCCTATTGGGGTTTTAGAGAAAGGCTGCACATTTTCCTGACGCTCTACAGTATCTTAGTTTTAGATATGTCTGTGAATCCTGACAACTACTGGGTAGTTTGAACACCCATTATTTGGGTTTTCAAAGATTATTCAAATTTTCAGCATCTACTCTAAAATTTAACTCAATATATTGGTAATATAATTTGATGTTTATAACCAAACTGTAACTGTGTTAATGTTGACTCAACTGAAGATTTACTCTGTATCATATATCTTCAATTCTGGAGGGGGGGAGGTAACCCGAGTAGTGTATACACATGTAAGTCAATGCAAAAATAACAAGATCAAGTAAAATAATTTTAAAAAAATAAAAGAACATTTTTTAAATACCATATTTCTGAAAAAGTAGCTTCTGAAGAATAAGTGGGCATGCTTCTTCTTACCTGCATGGTAAAAGCCAACCTGATTTTTTTTTTTTCATTTTTCTTTTATTATTCATGTGTGCATACAAGGCTTGGTTCATTTCTCCCCCCTGCCCCCACCCCCTCCCTTACCACCCACTCCACCCCCTCCCGCTCCCCCCCTCAATACCCAGCAGAAACTATTTTGCCCTTATCTCTAATTTTGTTGTAGAGAGAGTAGAAGCAATAATAGGAAGGAACAAGGGGTTTTGCTGGTTGAGATAAGGATAGCTATACAGGGCATTGACTCACATTGATTTCCTGTGTGTGGGTGTTACCTTCTAGGTTAATTCTTTTTGATCTAACCTTTTCTCTAGTTCCTGGTCCCCTTTTCCTATTGGCCTCAGTTGCTTTAAGGTATCTGCTTTAGTTTCTCTGCGTTAAGGGCAACAAATGCTAGCTAGTTTTTTAGGTGTCTTACCTATCCTCACCCCTCCCTTGTGTGCTCTCGCTTTTATCATGTGCTCATAGTCCAATCCCCTTGTTGTGTTTGCCCTTGATCTAATGTCCACATATGAGGGAGAACATACGATTTTTGGTCTTTTGAGCCAGGCTAACCTCACTCAGAATGATGTTCTCCAATTCCATCCATTTACCAGCGAATGATAACATTTCGTTCTTCTTCATGGCTGCATAAAATTCCATTGTGTATAGATACCACATTTTCTTAATCCATTCGTCAGTGCTGGGACATCTTGGCTGTTTCCATAACTTGGCTATTGTGAATAGTGCCGCAATAAACATGGATGTGCAGGTGCCTCTGGAGTAACAGTCTTTTGGGTATATCCCCAAGAGTGGTATTGCTGGATCAAATGGTAGATCGATGTCCATCTTTTTAAGTAGCCTCCAAATTTTTTTCCAGAGTGGTTGTACTAGTCAACATTCCCACCAACAGTGTAAAAGGGTTCCTTTTTCCCCACATCCTCGCCAACACCTGTTGTTGGTGGTGTTGCTGATGAAAGCCAACCTAATTTTAAGAAATTTTAAATGTAAGAGCCTGCATGTTAATGTAAAAGTAATGCAGCACTGATTTTCTGTTTGTAACACTTTTATATAGGCCTTCTATAATCTGTTTATTTAACTGAATCTCTTATTAAACTGTACCTAATGTATTTTAAAGCCTTTGGGGGAATAAAATTTATAACATTCCTGTCAACACATTCATTTTTAAAATTGGTGTTTTCAAAACTACTTCAAATATATTTATCCATCATCAGTTTTTATTAAATACAAAGGTACGAGCCCATCATGTGCTGGATTTGCTGAAGGATTACACAATTAGTGTCTGCTGAATACAAGTTTGTAATCTAATCTACACCAAGCAGCATTATTGTGAAAATAAAAAATTCAAAAATAACTTTTTTCCTGTCTGCATTTATATCCTATTCATATCCATATATTTGATTTGTCTGTTTTCTGTTGACCTATAGCTTTTTTAATATTACTAGTAAATTTCATAGATATAAGAAAATAATTTAATAAACAAAAAATTATAATATGACATTATGGTAAAGAAGGGATTGAGGGGAAAACAACAGGGGTGACTGGTGGAGGTAAATATTATAGAAGTACATTATATACATATATGAAAACAGCACAGTACAAATCCACCAAAAACTGATCACAGTTCAAGGCCAGCCAGGGTAAAAAGATAGCGAGACTCCATCTCAAATAATAGCTGGGTACAGTGATGTACGCCTGTCATCCCAGCTTGGGGGGCAGAGGCCCATCAATAGCAGTGGGTGTGGGTCCAGCCCAGGCCAAGCCTAAACACTAGACCCTATTCAAAAATGCTAAAGGGAAAAAGCACTGGAGGCATTGCTCAAGTGGTAGAGCACCTGCCTAGCAATGACGAGGTCTGAGTTCAAACCAGTGCTACCAAAAAATGAAAAAGAACTTTGTAGAAACAACTTTGCAGGAAAGATATACTAACTAGATAAGATATTACTGCCAAACTTGCTGATTACTAAAGACTATAACAAAGTCTGCACTTTGTTCCTCTCTTTTCTGACTAGTGACGGAGATGCTGGTGAATGTCCTCAACATCTGCTCAGATGATGAGCTGGGCTCGGAAGAAGACGGGTTTGATGGTAAGAGGCTGAGCTTTTGCTAATGCTGTCTGCCAGATGCTTACTTGGCATCTCATTCCAGACTTGGTTTATGTTTAAGTCATACCATGCTATTGAGAATGAAAGCATTTAATTTCTGTTTGCTTTTTTAAAATGTAAGAAACAAAGCCATGAGATAATTTCCCCATTACTTTGAAAAAATTGCTGAAATATCAAACTACTTCAGTAAGTATCATTCAGTAACTTGTACTGCTAAATGACCTATTTTGACTCCTTATATAATCCTTTATTTACTAGCAGATGTTATTAGCTGGGCAACTTTTTTAAGTGTCCTTTAGTGGGGTTTCTCTGTCAGTTATTCACATTTTGAGGTATATGATAAAAAAAAGGAATTTGCATACTGATATATTGGTATTTATATCAATCCCAATAGTTTTTCATACCTGTATTAATAAGTAATGAATAAGCTAGGAGAGGTTTTTTTAAGATGCTCTTTGGTATTCACTTGCCTTCAAAGAAAGGGACAAATATCCAGAAGTATCAATGAAGGAAAAATTATTCTGGGTCTTAGAAAAGCACCTGAAATTAATGGAAGAAAACAAAATGTAGTTAGAGTTGGAACATAACAAAGGTCAGCTTCACTTTCATAAACATTGAATGAGTTCCTAGTCTGTATAGGGCATTCCACATGCCAAGATGCCTGAAGGAAATACTTCTTGCAGAGGCTTCAGTCTGATTAAACTAAATACTATGATAAATTTAAATAATGTTTGTGCCACTGAAACCTTCACTTAGATAAAATGAAAAGGGAATGTAGTCCTTCCTGAAAGTTAGTATCTGAATGGCATGATTTAATATTTATTCATTCTTAATATGAGTCACTGCTTAAAATACAAAATACCTAATGCTTCCAGCAAAAATAAAATAAAAATGTCCAGGTACTTGTGTAAAGAATCTACTTTCTATAACTTCTCTCATCTCCATATACTATCTTTAAATCATATGCATTACAAGGGGATGAGGATGCATAATATAGAGAAGGAATGAAAAACTGGAGATTAAAGAGTAAACATTTACTATGTCAAATTGATTTAAAATAGTTCTAAGAAGTTCATTAAAGTCTATTGATAGATTTTTAAATAAGCAGGAGATGAATGGACAATCTGTATATTATCTAGATTCTAGCTGCTTCATATGTTATAGCAGCAGGTTGCCACTATCCATGATAGTGTTATCACTTAAAAGATAATATTTTCATAATGGAAATAACATTTTTCTTAAGGGAAAAATACTAACCAGATGGAATCTAGATCTTAAAAGTTGATAAACATTTTTCTATAGTTGCTTTTCACTATATTCCTTGTGAAGGCAGTCAGTTGTGATACCTCCTGAAACAAAAGGCCCGTCAACAAAAGAAAAGCATAACAAGTTAATTTAATAAAAATCTTACATAACATTAGAGCATCAGAAATAAAGACCCATTTGGAATGAGTGTCTTCAAAGGAGAAGAGAGGAAGTGACCTTTCTAAATTTTAAGGCTTACTTTGGGAGAGAGGGGTTCTATGACTTTTGTTGAGGAAGAAGAATTCTGGTTTGTGTACTTCAAGGGAGAAAAGGGGGCAGAGACAGAAAGATGGAAGGTCAGAAAGACCTTGGTTCAAAATACTTAGCACAACAAGATGCCTTACTTTGGGGTTCTGAACATAGACATCCTCTGTATTAAGGAAGAATTAGTACAGAAATATCCCCCAAGTCAACAAATTTCCATTTTAGCCAATTCCATTGGCCAGTATTTATAACCTACTCAATAGAGATGAAGCATATTGTGTGAGTAAGAAGTTCTAGACCTACATTTGTTTGTAATTACATATTAGTGTATCTGCTCAGAAAATGTGTTGATGTCTATTATGTGTTGGTCTTCTAGGCAGAATTGCCTGCACATTTTATTGTGCGGAATATCCCTGCACATCTCCAAGACTGCCTCAGTGTCCTCTTCATGTCTAGTGAGCTCTCTTTACTCACTCTATCATCACTTTGGTGAAAGATATATTTTGTGACTTACTCTGCTTTAAAATAATTAGTTACAGTCAATGTGTTTTTCTTATCAATTACTTTTAAGCCTGTCCCTTGGAATATTTTTTTTTTCTTTTCTAAGCATACTTCACCACCTTAAAGTGTTAGGTCAGTCCTTCAAAGAAATATAATTTTACACTACCCAAGTACAGAGAAGAAGGTGGTCTAGAAGATCTAATCCAGCCTTTCCAGGTGGAACAAATGCCTATGTCCCTGACTTGCTTCATCTTCCTACAGTGGTCTATTTCTGACAACTTGAACATCAGTAAGTTCTTTCTCTTTTTGAACAGCTTCTTCTGCCTTAACAGAAGCAAATTCCATTCACTGAATTTACGATAAGATTAGTGTTGGGCAGTATTAGCACACAAATTACTTAAAAATGTTAAATGTATCTTAAAAGCCCTACGTTCCTGAACATAACTATTGCAAGTTTGGGGATGAGTAGAAGGTAAAATTGCTGCTCTAGTTAGGGAAGTTAGATCCCATTTCTTGGTTTCCTATCTTACGGACATTGCATACTTTGCTTAATAGTTATTTATGTGGGGATGGGGCTCCTACTTTTTAAAATTTTGTTAGTTTATTTCCTTTAGTTAAAGGAAAGCACTCATTCAGTCCCATGCTGAGGTTTTTGTTGTTGTTTGTGTATCCCAAGAGGAAATTGTTGGGGAGAGGTAAAAGAAAAGGCCTTTCTGGCTGACGGACGTCTCCCACATCTGATAAGGTACAGGCCCTGGTTTCCATCAGGAACACCAAGTTCAAGTTTCCCAGAAAGTGAGGAACCGAAGAAGAAAAACTAAATGCTACAAAGGAAGGCACCATATGCATCTACAGATAGATTTTGATTAAGAAGAATCTGGTGATTTGGGGGAAGAAGTATTTGATTCTATTTTTACCCTTTTTGAATAGCTTTCTCCTCTGTAAACAGGGTGATAATAGAAGAATCTGAGATAACTACATTAAAGTTGGAAACTTAGACATAAAATTTATAAACAGTAACCACCATTTTCTAGCATTAGTGCAAAATTGTCTGTCAATACTTTTTAAATAGATGACAATTTGAGAGCATGTATAGAGCTGGAGGCATGGCTCATGTAGTCGAGCAGCTGCCTAGCAAGCACGAAGCCCTGAGTTCTAACTCCAGTACCACAAAACAAACAAACAAACAAGCTTGTCCATAGATCTGCCTGCTCATTTCACGGCAGTGACCTCTAAATGTGGTTGATATTTTAGCTCACATCTCATAAATTTGACCTTTGCGGGGGGGAAAAAATAAAAATTTGTATTAAACGTATATTCAACTTAAGATACACAGTTTAGAGTGAGCAATCAAGGGGAATCCTAGCACTTTATTTAACATGACTCCAAAGGTGCTCAAATAACAATTTGTAAAGCTTTCCAGAGCTATTTAGCTCTCTTTAGGAATATAATTTATTAGTAACATACACTGGAGTTTCTTTTCTTGTTTTGTTTTGTAACATTATTTCCAACTTAGGATAAAATTACCAATTCTCCCACCCTGTCCTTTGTGTGTCCATTTTGCAGCCTGTCTGTCACAGTCAAGGAGGGGCTGGCCCTCTGCTCTGTGCCATGGCACTTTGTCTGTTTACTACAGAGGAGAAAGCAGGAATCAATGGACATCCAAAGACTTAATAAAGCGCTTCTTTATGTTGCTGCATATTTTAAGTGGGGGCTACCTCTTGAAGGGTTGTTTATGAAACCCTTCCCAATATTTTGTTCCATATCCAATGTTAACTGAAAAGTCCAGCGTAGTTCAGAGTACCTTTCCAATTCCTCTTTTTATCTTCTTGGGTTGACTTTGTATCTGTATGGCCTCTACAAATAGCAATTCTCCTCATTTCCTTCAGGATCTGTCAATTCCCCTTTACCATTTGATGATGATGACACTTACGTGTTAGGCTTCATTCTAAGTTGCTTATCAGTAGTAACTTTAATTTGCTTAGTTTTACCATTTTGGCCAACAGAAATCTGTAATTGTCAGTTACTTGAGACAGTTCACTTGGCCATTTATGTTATTTTTAATCTTCAAAATAACCTTTTGATATAGGTACTATTATTATCCCTATTTTCCATATGAAGCCATTTAATTGACACCTAAGTTCATAGAGCCATTAAAGCAACTGCCTGGATTCAAACATGGTTCTCAATCGCTTGAACTTTCCACCACCTGTGATTACACTTGAAATCTTTTCCTTAAAAATAAAACGATGTCTTTAAAAACACCAACAATAGCACAAAGAAGCAAACACAATATAACTATAGTTTGTTCTGTTAAATATACTGTAGAATATTCTGTAAAGAAATGGATTTTGTTCTACTCTTTGGCCATGAAAGTCAATGCAAATGAAAGGGTTTCATTTTACTTGTTTAACCTCAGTCTACTCTAAAAAGTTATAAATGTTTCATCATGTTAAAAATTTAGGTGCATCTGAGCAGACAAAAAGCCCTCACACAGGCTTCTGCTGGATGCATTAGTTTCTACCTTACAAATAAAGGAATTTGATAGCCTATCTAGAAAAAGTTCCTGTTTCACATTAGCCTGTAGTTTTTTTAATGTTGCAAATCAAATACAAAACTTCTGTTATCTTAAAGTTTGAAAGCAGTTTAATGCCAACTAGTGTCTTTTGACAATCTCATTTATACCCACTGGGGTCTTGGTTTCCAGTTTGCACTACTGATTTTGGAAGATTTTTTAAATGATGGTCTGCTTTCAATTTAGGTTTGTTATTTACTAGAACATTTTAGAGAAGAAAGAAATCCAAGTAGATGAGTTTCATTTGGTAGTTAATCCTCATTAATGAAGAAAATTCATTTTCAACCAAGGATTAGGAAGTGACTTCTAATAGGGGAAAGCTGGCAGAAATGAAGCAATCCTCCTCACAGAGCTTTCTGTTTTGTTCATTATTATACTAAGGAAATCTGGACTTGCAGCAAGCACTAGAAACCTAATGACAGTTTTGTGAATTATGAATATTTATTTGGGACTTTCTTTTAGGTCCTAAAGTCATAGACTCTGAGATAACTTTTTTTTTCCTATTTTTTTAAATACAAATTATATTTGAGACTGTGAGATTTGGTAAGTCTCACTAACAAGAAAACCATGTGAAGGTGAAACTGAAATCCTGTAGAATAAGAAAGGAAAGAAAAAAACATAATAAAGCCAATGTATTTCAAGCCAAATGCAGTTTAAGTCTCACTGGAAAGACTTAATATTGAATTAGAATTTATGTCTCTACTTTCCACTAAAGAGCAAACCACATGGTGGAACTCTTCTCTTCTTTGTCCTCATTTTTACCTCATTCTGATGTTAACCACAATCCAGTCATTAAACATGGGAGCAGAGCAGATTTTGCTTGCCACTACAAAACCATCTAAACATATGCAAGAAAATTATATTCCTTTGAATTATTAGAAAGGTCTTCATATCTAATAACACAGGTTCTAGAGTTTCTTCCCATTTAATCCTGTCTAGCTTCAAAAAGTGATACAAAGCTTGTTATTTTTTTATTTTTGAAAGTATTGGGGTTTTAATTCAGGGACTTGAGCTTCCTAGGCAGGAACTCTCCCACTTGAGCCATACTTCTCAGCCCTTTTTTTTTCTTTTCAGATAGGGTCTTACCCAGATCAGCCTGGGACAGAGAAATTCCTACCTATAACTCCCGCATAACTGGAATTGTAGGTATGCAGCACCATGCTCAGCTTGTTTGTTGAGAAAGGATCTCACTGTTTTTGCCTGGGCTGTCCTTTAACTGCATTCCTCCTATCTCCAGCTGCTGGAGTTATAGGCATGAGCCACTGTACCTGGCCATCTAGATTTTTTAAAGTACAAAGTTGCACACTTAGTGAGACTAAGTAAGTATCACTAGCGTGATATCTACTAATAAGTACCTCTCTAAGGGTTTGACTGTATTATTTTTACCAGAACTGTTTATTGCTGAGACAAATATTTGACCTCCCATAAAAAGCATTTGACACTATAACTCATATACAGAAATATCACCAAAATGAAGTAATTATTTTCAGCAAATATTGAGAGCATCTAAATGTGATTGGTTAGTTTAAAAATCTAATGGAGTGAATAAATTAAATCTTAAAATTTCATCCTAGGAAGCCTTCTCTGCTTTGTGCATCTGGCAGCACATCTGCTAAGAGTTACTGACTTATAGCTCTTCTTGTGGCTATAATTTTTTATTTCTGAGCAACTCATTTTAGCAACCTGGATTGCAGGTTCCCATCTGGAAAAAAGAATGTGTCCTGTAATAATTGACAATATGGTTAGAATATATTAAATATTTTTATTCATTAAATATGTTTATTTTGCATTGCTGAGGATCAAACTCCAGGGTCTCATGCATGCAAGGCAAATGCTGCCACCCCCACCCAAAATATATTAAATTACTGTTTAGAAATATAAAACAGAGACAGAAAAAGAAACTTTCTGAGAAACCAATGTTGATGTGATTCTTACTCTGTCCACACTGATGCATCACCTAAAGTTGGTCCACAGAGGAGTAGCGAAGTAAAAGCAATATTTGAGAATAAATAAATAAATAAATACCTTTTCCAAGCCTGGAAATATGCTTGGAAAGGTAAACAAAGGATGAGTAGAGACATAATTCAGCAATTCGATAAAGTTTCTCCAGGTTGAAGTGACCAGATCTGAGCAAAAACAATGCTAAGAAAAATGTTGAAGAGGAACTATTCAAAAGAGCTTTCTGTGCACTGTTTTACAACTGTAGAATCACAGGACTGAGACATGGTTTTGATGGTGCAAACCTAGGTGTCTGGTAGGATGAGAACATTTATGGAAAAACTGACCAATTTCAGACAAAGGATGAGATCTGTTAGAGAAGTGAGTTTGAGTGAGACTGACACTCATAATTTGGAAATGGAGCCTAGGAAACTGGGAAGGAGAAGTGGGCTGGTCACAGAGGTTGGCATTAAGCACTAACTGAACCTAGTAAAAGTGGAACAGCCTCTGAAGTTGCTGGTATGGAGGAGTTGGCAGAAAATCGAGGGCTGATCCTTAAAAATGACCCTTCTTGATGAAGGTGGACAAAAGGCAAGCAAGTGAAGGAAAAAGTGGGATGTATCAGGGGGAGGGAGAGAGAGAGAGAGACCACAAGAACCAGGATGCTGTAGCCATTTAAGCAACAGCTACTTAAAAATGTTTGCAGACAGTATAGAAGAAGTAATATAAGATGTAAGTCTGGCAAGAAAATGAAATATTAGGAAAATAACTTTGGTTATCAGATACTAGATTACTGAAAAGGGGCTATGCAAAATTTATTTTGTTATTATAACAGCACAGAAAGAAAATTGAAATCATTGGAGCCAAGCCAAAAAAAAAAAAAATAGAGTACCTCAATTTTAATATTACCTCATATATTTGTATTTTATATTTTTACATATAGTTATTAAAATATTCACAGGATCTCTTTTCTGTATGTATTCAGTGGTGAACAAAACATGTGACCCCTGCCTTCATTGACCTTAGAGTCCAAGGGAACAAGAATTAAGACCAAATTTAAACATACTAGTCATACAGAAGATTTAGAAAGTTGGAGGGGTAAACATGAATTTGGATAAAATATTTGATAGCCAAAAGGAAGAATGTGGAAAACAGAACATCTTCCTTTTCTTCTACTTCTGAAAAGGCCAAGAAAAATGCTTTTATGTATTTTGCTGTATTAAAACATATATCTAGTTGAGGAATTACATGAAGGATAGAAGTCAGCTTACCACTTCTATCTTCTCATTATATTTTTATATAATATCTAGGTTTTCATAATGTAATTATAGAAGGTAAAAAGGAGAACATGTAAAAGGAATTATCTAATATCTTGTAAAAGAATGTCATTTCTTTTCAGGGTTAATTATGTTCCCAGTTTATTATTTTTTTTTCAATTGCCTAATAGTTTAGGGTCTAATAAACAAGGTAAGTCATTCTTGTCACTGTGAATTTATTCTTTGTATTTTGTACCCTTTATGGTACAGGTAATTGCTTTTTTTCATTACACTTACACCTTTGAAAGGAAACAAATTCTTATATCCAGTATCATTAAATTTGAAACATACATGGGTTTGTACTAGATAATGGGGTAAGAGAGTTTTTGAAGTTTTCAACCTTGATTATCAAACAAGATACCTGGTCAGCCATTATATTTTTCATCCTTATCATATCTGACCTATCCTTTTTTGTTTTCTTTTTTTTTTTTTGGTAGTAGGGTTTGAACTCAGGGCCTCATGCTTGCTTGGCAGGTTCTCTACCATTCCACCAGCCCTGTTTTATGTTGGCTGGCTTCCTGCCATTCTCCTAATCTCTGTCTCTTGAGTAACTAGGATTACGTGGGAGCCCTTGGTGCCCAGGGCTCAATTTGTTTCCATAATTAAAAACTTTTTACTAATTAAAAAGATGAAGTAAAATAGGTATAAAAAGTACCATGGTTTTGCACAAATGATTTTTTGTTTTGTTTTTTGCCCTTTTTTTTGTGGTGCTGGAGTTTGAACTCACGGCTTTGTGCTTGCTAGGCAGGTACTCTACTACTTGAGTGAAGCCTCCAGCCTTACTTTGCACAATGTGTTTCTTAATTACCCAGCATAATGTTGGCAGTGCATGGGATGTTAGGCCTTACAGAATAAACTAACTGTTTTAAAAAAAAAATCTATGTCCCCATTGAAGTTACTGGTTGGAGTATGTCTACTTTAGCCAGAATATTTTGTTTCCATTAAAATACTGCTCCAGAACAGCAGAACATGCTCTAGACTTTATGTTGTTTTTTCATACACAGTACTGTATGAAATCACAATATAACCTGTGATGTTTTTGCACCATTTTAAAAATAATTGATTTTTGTAGCATTAGGGCCTTTCTCAACTACACATGGCATTAACCAAATGATACTAACATTAGCTATAGCATGTCTAAGCATATGTATTTATAAAAATTATTTGAAAAAGAAAACCAGTTGCAATATAAGAATGAAAATTATTTTTTTTAATTAGACAACAAAATTAGAAATAAGGGCAAAATAGTTTCCGCCAGGTATTGAGGGGGTGGAGGGGAGAGGGAGGGGGTGGAGTGGGTGGTAAGGGAGAGGGTGGGGGCAGGGGGAAGAAATGACCCAAGCCTTGTATGCACATATGAATAATAAAACAATTTTAAAAAGACTGAAAATTAGTATGTGCTCTATGAATCTTAATGCATTCTTTAATTGAAAAGCATTGAATTAGCTCTCTGTTCTCAGTGAAGCAGAAACTTTTATCTGTGTACATCTCCATATTTTAGTACAATTTCATTTCTCACAAATGAGCGTTAACTGCCATGTGAAATCCTTCACAGAGGACACTATAGTGGGTAATTTCATTTTGCTGAAAACTGATACCATAAGAAAATTTTATATATAACAAGTATATGTGTGTATATACATAAAACTAGCAAGTATGTGTGTATACATATATATGTATTTGTTTTCTGGCAGAGTATTCATTTTTCTTTTCATACTAAAGCATTTCAAAGGTCCAGGGTTTCAACTTGAAGATTGTACTTTTCTAAGAATAATTAATAACATTTGAACCACTGCAGAAGAGTTGTTGTGAGTTCAAAGTGTATAAAACATTCTCATTTGAGTACTTGCTTGACTCTGATGACAGATTTAAAGATTATACAAAATACTCAGAAAATTTTGCTTTTAAAATTACTGAACTGGAGGCATGGTTCAAGTTGTAGAGCACTTACCTAGCAATTTCCATGCCCAAAGTTTAAACCCCAGTACCACCAAAAAATAAAATTATTTTTCTGTGAGGTAGTCTGCTCTTCCAAGAAAATCTACTCCTTTTATCTTTACTCTTAGCTCATGAGAAGCTATAAAACTGTTCCCTTTTTTTCAGAATTCTATAGAAATAAACATCTTGGTTCTGTCTGGTCAGACAGTCTGTTTGGTTCTGAGGACACAGGGAGCAGCACCCTCGCCTAGTGAATTTGCCATCATGTGGAGTCCAGCCTTGGGCCAGGATGGCACAGAATACAAACAGGCCCCAACCAAAAACAGCTTGATACTCACCAAGATCACATGATCAGTCTTTTAATTACAGAAAGAAATGTAACTGTTAGAAGAACTGAAAGATTCATTTCTGCCCAAGCACTTTCTTTTTAGTAACAACAAGCATTTTTTTACTACTTGCCATGTACCAAAGCTCTTTCCTTTAGTGCCTTAACAGGTAGCACAATAGTGGCACATGTATTTGGTGAGTGTTAAGAATGAAGGACACACTGCTTATTTAATTTCTACCCACCTGTGAAGTAGCTCATCAGTGTGCTGCTATAATGAATCCTAGCTCTGAATCACATTTTACCAGCTGATGACTTTAGGTGAATAACTGCCATTTCTGTTCCTTACAATTGTCCTCTGCACAGTGGAGATTAATAGTACAATCTTCATGTTGTTGTTCTTAGAATTATACGAAGTAATGCAAATAAAGCACTTAGAACATGCCTCATTTTATAGATGACGAGGTAAGCCATAATGAGGCTTAATAAAAGTTGTGCTTTTCCAAAACAGCACAGCTAGTAAATGGGAAAGCTTGGGATCCAACCTAGATTTTTTGCTCCTAAGACTTTTAATTTACCATTGCACTATTCTTCCTCTCACATGCTAGTTTATTTAAAAGAAATTGATCAGTTACATATGTACCATTGGGAGCTTCACAGTAGGGTCAGAACACTTGAAAGGCCATTGACTCCTGGAAACAGTACTTACCTAAATGTTTCAAATGTTTGCCTCAGCCACTCTACCTCTGTGGCTTACCCACACATTTTGATCATCACATCCCTTTCTTCTAAGATTAATAATATATTTAGGTGATATTAAAATATCATGACCAAGAACCATTCTGTCATTTCAAGTTTCCTCTGCATGATTGTGCACTGAATATTGGCTAGCACCTGAGATTAATTTTCCCTGTTTCTCCTTTTCCTGCAAAGCCTTACTGCCTCTCGCCATGTATTGACAAAACTCTCTGCCTGGGTTGTAAGCAGCATCTGAAGATTTTGGAGTGGTGACTTTGTTTCAGATAAGCTCAACACATTCCAGTGCTAGCCATTCTCTGTCAGATGAAGTAGCTTTGTTTCTTCACTCACCTTGGCATATGATGTGTGTGCTGTAATAAGGCACTCAGTTAACTTTCTGTCTATGTTGTGATGGGTGGGACAGTCAAACATAATGTTTAACTATGTCCACTTTCCCCCTGCAATTTGTATAGTGTCAGAGATAAGATTAAATATCATTCACTACTTGATAAATTTATAAACCCGTAAGAGTGCAATATTAAGTTCTAAGCTGTATCTTATCTCCCAGCACTTAGCATGTATGCACAATTAGGTGCATAATAAATACCTCTTAAAACTATTATGTCCTCATCTATGTCCAGAGTTTTGTTTTGTTATTTTGTTGTCAATTTATAAAATTGATTTATTCTACCATGACTAAGGAGTTGGCTCAAGAAGGATTTCGCAGGCTATTAGTTTCTCACTTGGCAAATGTAAAGACATTTAAATGTCCTTGGTAAGGCATAGACTGAATGTGTGATTGTTCCTTGGAAAACCCATGGTGGGTTCTTAGTCTACTATAAGGTCTTCAGTTTTCACCAAAGTAAGAATTATGAATATAGCCAATTTCTGTGACTACTGAGAAGTCATTAAACAGATGGGACATAACCTCTCAGAGAACAACAGTAACTTTCAATTAAGCAGAAAATAACCAAAGAATGACAATAATTGGGCAGTTGGGCCTATTCATTTTTAACACTTCTCACCCAAAGAATTCAGTTGTGTTTTATGACCAGAGAAGTAGGAAAAAAACAAAGTCTTGGCTATCCTGGCCTTCATTTTTATTGTAAAAATTATATTTTAAAGGATCTTCTGGCTCTTTCAAAATGGATATAATACAGAACAGCCTCATGCCAAATATCACACAATTGCAAGCTCTGTTACAAATTGAGATCTTAGTTGAGTTACAAAACATATGAGAAATTCAGAACATGTGGTTTAGAGTAATTTGGAGTGAGTAGCCATTGTGTTCAAATTTTATCACCTACAGGTGGGTAATACAATAGTTAGAATCCAAGTTTAAAATATGTTCTAAATATGGAAGCACCTAACCATCTCTTTGGATTAAACTAGCGTTGATACTGTGTGGATGGTGGTAATGCAAGATTCCCAAGCTTGTGGCTAGTTGAGGAAAGATCTGCCAACAATGGTCACCTCTAGAAACTGAGTGATTCTTGAGAAAACAGCAGTCGTCAATATGGAGTGTTTGTATTTCACAGAAAGTTTAAAGGGACTCCATCTTCACATCCTTGTTCCTAAAAGTGACCAGCTCGAGAATATACCTGGGCTGGAGGCTGGAGGCCTCACAGCAGCTTCTTTTTCCCACATCTTCTTTCTCAATTGTCTTCTCCCATTTTAATAGAAACATAGTCTCCCTGAAAACACTCCCTATGAACATATCTAGGAAGTTTCCTTAATGAAAGCACTATAACTTCCTTCTCCTCTCCCTCACTAAGAGAGGCATTCCAATATAATTTTATTTCTTTACATGTTAAATATTTAGAAACATCATGTATTTGTGCTAACTCAATTACGAACTAATAATAATTGTGACATTAATTCCAAAGGAATTTTTGAACATCCAGAATGTATTGTCTCAAGAAATTTAAATATACATACATATATATATATATATATATATATATATTTTTTTTTTACCTTTCTCAACATGTTGACATTAAAGTATAATGTAGTAAAAAATACTTTAAAGGTGAAATGTATGATACATTAGAATAACATTGGGAAAATTAAAATGTAAATACAGTTTCAAAGACAAAAAGGAATAGTGTAAGATTTATAAATATTGATGAAAATCTTATTCATGGAATTTTCTTTAAATGGATGACAGCAGAATAATTTTTGATCTACTTTCTGAAGACCGACTTTCCATCTGCTCAAAGTGCATTCCTTTTCTAATAAAAATTACTATTAAAAAATACTAAATGGATGACAGTGGGGATTACATTACTAAAATTAAAATATGCCTTTGACAACAAAGTAATATAGCCATTTTAAAATGACAGCGTTTATAATAAATTCCTTACAGCTATTTAAACTTGGAGTTGAATAGTATTCATTGGGGGATGTTGTTTTGGGGCGACATGAGTAAAAATGCAAAGACTTCAGTTTTGAAGCCAATTCCATTAGAATAAACACATTTCCAGTGTTCATGGTGTCCTCCTTAAAACCAAGACTCAGAGAGACAAATGATATAGGAAAATGTAGCAAAGCTCTCCTCACAACTTATAGCCAAGGGTGAAACAAGGGGATGTTGAAGTAACTTGTGCAAAACACTCCTTTGTTTTTGGCTTTGGAAGCTCAAGTTTTGTTATTGTTAAACTAGGTCAAGAATGAAAGGACAAAGCATACAAGGTTTGTACTGGTTTACCATTCCTTACATGATTCACCTCAGATTTGGGACATGTGTGCTCTGAAATAAGGCCCTTTGTGTATTCAGTTTCCACTATCATCTGTAAAGACCAATTATGTAAGACTTTAGGTGCATTTGAAGTCGTACTGTCTCTTCATTATATCTTGTACTTCAGAGTTACTGAATTTGAATGGAAACCAAATCCATTTTATTTTTAATGTAACACAACAAAGGAAATTTCTCATGTCAATACCTGTGCCTCATTCCTTCAATAGCCTTTTTTTGAATTCAGGAATTGCTCCGTTTGGCAAGAAATATAATGTAAAGATATATCTAAATTCTGCTCTCTAATAATAGTCAGTGATAAAACTCTACCCTCATGTGGAGTAGTTTCCCACCAAGGAGAACTTTCTTAACTTTTAACAAATTTGGAAAAGTGATGAATGGTAAAAAAAAAAAATCTTTTCTTAGAATGTGAATTAAAAGCTTAAAGAAAATTGAAGTCTACCAGCAAATACAGATTTTTAAATATGTCTTTTGAAAAAGTTTAAATATTATCATTTAATGTTAATATTATAAGACCATTTTATGTAACATTTTGTTTAAATACACTTGCAAAAGCAGCTTGAAGAATAGCCGAAGATTTGAGACCAATACAGTAACAATTTTGAAAAGTTGTAGTATTTTTTGACTAATGACAAAACAGTTCAACAACAATGATCATTTTTAAAAACAGGCTTTTCACATTCTAATAAGAAAATATTCCTATTTCTGTGTAGCTGGTCAGCTTCCTTCCTTACAGTTGTAAAAACATATTGAAACTAATTAGAATCTGTTGGATTGGATTCATAAGGCAAAATCTGCCCTGTCTGTTTCTTTCCTGGAGTTTAATAGAGAAGAGGGAAGGGAAAAATGTAACCACTAGGGAGAATTTCCTTCAGCAAACTCAGGCATCAGGTCACCTGAAGCACATGGTCCCCTGTCTTCCCGAAGCTGATTTCTCTTTTCCCTCAAAACAGAATTTCTTGTACATCTAGTTTTATTTTTTTAATGTTTTATCACAATATGTCTCAAACATGGAAAAGTTGAAAGTACTGCTCATTGCCCATGTACCCATCATTTACTTTCTACAGTTAACATTTAACTGTATTTGCTTTATCATATATCTGTCTCTTTATCCATCTGTCAGTCCAGCTATTTTTCTTATCATGCCTGACAAAGTAAGTTCTATTTATCTCTACTGTGCATGTGATAATGTCTAAGTTTATTCTTTACCCGAACTACTTTGCTGAAGCCTCTACAGTTAGTCCCAGGCATTTCATGTTTCTCTTCTCAACCTGACCCTCACCCCAGTGTACCAAAATTCAATCTACACCCAGACTTGTCACCTGTTATCTGAACATAGATGGGTGGTTTTGGCTGGTAGATATTTAAATTTTTTTCATGGCGAATGCTCATCTTCCCCTACTTTTGATGCTTATTTATACTTCTGTAAGATCCTTCAGTATCTTTCAAATATCACCATTTCAGTGAGAATTTTCCTTGTGCAATTGGTGTGCTGTTGAATGTTTAACAACCCATCCTGTAGGGGGAAAATGACCCTGGTTCATAGCATTTGCAGATTTCTATGGTAAAAATCCTGCCATGTGACTGCTTTTAGTCTATCAAGTTGAAGTCACAGAACATGGAGTTAAGAACAACCACACTTTACTCTTGTTTTGCCAGCTGACTTCTATCCGCTCCAGCACATGGCTGCCACTTCTACTGTATTTGTCACTGCCAATTGTAGTTCTTCCCATGATCTCCCACAGTGGAGACTATGCCTTATTCGTCTTCCTTTTGCTAGCCAGTGTCAGGTTATGACGTATGGGAGTCACATGAATGAATGAATGAATGAATGGTGAATGAATGAGTGATTTGGACAGTACGTTGTATTCTAGATAGCACTTTCTGTACAGTCTTGATGTGAGGTATTTATAGTAGTAGCTCCACAGTGGTAACTGCGAACTGAGTGACAGAGCTGGCATCTCTAATGGCATATACTCCATGTGGTAAGAATCTCTCATCCCGCTAACACTTGGCCCCTCCTCTCCGTGGTGCAGCTCTGTTTTCCAGTCAGAGGCTAAAATCCACCCTGTGGGAAACAGCACTTCCTCAGCAGTCCACTTGGCATAGATACCTTGAAATCTTCACGGGAAGTCAGCACGGTGCACCATTAGGGGCAGGAAGGACACGTGTTAAAAGCAAATCTTTAAAGATTCTTTGATCTGTATGTTAGCTTCCCCCACTTCAGGAAACTGAGTGTGCAGGGTTGCCTAGATTCTAGAAATAGTAGCACAGTGCCCCAGGCACAAAAGATCAGCACTTTTAAAATTGAAAAGAGAAGGCAGAAAAAGAAGTGATAATGATTTGAATGAAATGCTACTTAAAATTATTATTTTCTTAACATACAGAATACTGCCTTTCAGTCTTAAACTTCCACTTTAGAATAAGAGATTAGATTCTTTTCAAGGAAAAATAACAGTTACCATTGCTTTTATAAAAAAGGGTATTTAAGTGCTGACATTACTGAATTTTAATTTGAACTACCATAGTACATTGCCACAACCTAAATACAGCAGAGTCATATGACGTTACATTTGCATATTGCAAGTAGTAACACTCTGGGAGAAAAAAGGTGTGCTTTTCCTTAGTCTTTCCATTGGATTATGTACTGTGAGGAATTGCAGTGGAACATTCTTTGTCACAAAAGAGCTTTCATGATCTCTGGAAAATGTCAGAAACCAGAAAAGTAACACTGAGTGTACCAGGGCAGTCACATTTGACTAGCCTGCTATACCTCCTTTAAATTCAGTTGCATATTACACTATATATTTTATTTGGACATTTTACATTTTTATGCAGTTATAATTGTGTGACATGACTAGATATTTGAGTATTTAAAAAACACTGAAGGTAAACTCCAGGATAAAGCAGGAAGAGACCAGTCTTAATGTCTCCTTATAATCTGTGAATCTGTGATAAGATTATTTGACTTTTTGAGTATACACATTCTAATTTTTGAAGAATTTACAAATGAGCATTTTTTTATTAAAGAAAAGTGCTCCAATCTGCTATGATTCACAATTTGCAGTGAAATACACTGTGTATACATGAACTACAATATTATGTGCTCTCCAGTAATTCATTTGATATGAGTGTAAGGAATGGTATACTGACTTTGACTGCCAAAATGCTCATTTTACATTTGAAATTTAGGGTTTTTTTTGTTTTTTTTTTTTTGGTGGTACTGGGTTTTGAACTCAGGGCCTCACACTTGTTAGGCAGGCACTCTATCGCTTGAGCCATTCCACCAGCCGTACATTTGAAATTTAGTATTTATTTGAGAATTTTTCTGAGTTATCAACTCTCACTGAATTGAGAAGTATGGTTCTACATCAGTTATTTCCCTTCTTTTCCTACTTACATTCTTAATTTCCTTTGCTCTGGTTATTTTTTTTAAATAAATCTTTTATTGAAAATTTTTCTCTTAAGATTATTATTCTTGTATATTTTTCAATTCCTTGATTTTATGTTTTCCCCTTCTCATTTCTTTTAAAATATATGCAGTTTTATTTCTGGACATTTTAACCACTCCTTGCTGCTTTTCTTACTGTGTTTCTAAATATAGTTACCATTTTTGGAGCTCTCCCACACTTTCCATTCTCTGTGTCTGCTGGATTCATTTCATGATCTGACCATATTGTTTATTGGAGAGCACCAAAACCTTTTCCCTTGCTTAGCATATCCATGACCTCTGAGTTGATTGGGTCAGTTGAGGTGGGAAATATTAAACAGGGTAGTAATAGCACAGCCTTGCTCCCAAAGCAGCACTGAACTGAATAACTAAAAAGGCATATAGGAGATCATCAGGAGGAAACTACGTCTATATCACTCTTTGTGTGTGTGTGTGTGTGTGTGTGTGTGTGTGTGTCTGTATCTGTGTAACAGATGACCTTTAGTAGCCTCTTGCACATTAATTATCAAAAATTGAAGCACAATGAATTTAGCCTTTTAGATGGTCTCCAAGATAAAATTTAAGACTTAATTACAAATCATAGAAAATAAATATTGTTCTAATCTCAGAATGGGGCTTGAGGCAAGGAATGCATAGTGAATGAGAACCAGTGGTTCTGCTTGATTACCAGAGAGACTAGAATAGAGAATGCCTTTCTCCCACATGTATTGAAACTTACTCTTTGCAGGCAGAATAGTTGGCAATAGCAAATCCTGCCTATTGGATATGTGGGAAAGTAACTGCCATGGTGTGATTGTCATGGGAGAGAAAGAAAGGGGACAAAAATGTGGCTTTCAGGTTAGAAGAAAAAAAGGCAGATGCCAGCTCACTAGTTGGTACCTCCTTCTGGGGAACACTCACATACCTGTGAGTTATATGTACATTAACATCACCTCTGAAGATTAAGCACCAAGGCAAAGAAAGTGGCCCGTTGTGTTATTACTTTCTGGGAATGGAGAGAAAAGCAGAGGCCTTTTCTGTAACAATTTCAAAACTGTGGCAGTGTTGCAAGTGTTTGTTCTTGTAGAAATGTTAGGGTGGTGATTGTTTGACCCTTTCTAAACAATGAAAAAAAAAATCCAAATTACATTCACAAAAGCCCTCCGAGAGAAATGGCAGAAATCTTCCTTTGAGAAAGGTCAGAAGGTTGGGGAAAGGGAAAAGGAAAGGATACTGAGGGATGAAGAGTATCACAGTACTCTACATATATACATATGAAGACAGCATAATGAAATCCACCACACACTGGTTGGACAGGGAGGGAGGAGGGAATGGAGAATGGAAATGTAGTAGAGGGAGTGAACTTGTTCAAAGAGCACTAAATGTATGTATGGAGTTATCACAACAAAAACCCCTTGTATCGTTAATGTATGCTAATTCAAAACTATAATGAAACTAATAAAAAATAACTAGACTACCCTTGCAAAATGAAAAGTCAGAAAACTTTCATTTTCATTTTCATTCTTATCCTGGATTTAAAACCAAAACATATAACAGTAATTACTACAGGCCTAGTCTCTGCAAATTGTGTCCCTTAAATGAAAATTTTAAGATTAACTATTTTTAATATCTGAAAAGAACATTCAATTATATATCTACTAGAAAAGAAAGACAATCTGCTTGTCTGTATATAAAGTCCCATGTAATGTATACAAAGGATATTGTATTAAACTTTTCATCACTGTGACAAAATGCCTGAGAAAACAATTTCAAGGAAAGAATTACTGATTTTGGCTCACAGTTTCAGTGCATCATGGTGGGGAGGGTATAACCAGTGCACTACAGTATGGAGGCAGGAAGCAGAGAGGTAGAAAGCCATTTTAGCAGGCTCTCTCCTTCGCCCCCCCCCCCCATTCATTCCATCCTGGACCCCTGCCTGTAGATGGTGCCACTGATATCCAGGGAAAATTTTTCCCTTTAGTGAACCCTTTCCTGAAAGGCCCTAACAGACACATCCAGAAGTGTGATTTATTAATCTCTTTAACTGCTCCTCAATCCAATCAAGTTGACAATCAAGATTAACCCTCACAGGTATCTTAACCTTTTTTTTTTAACATTGAATTATAAAAGTCTTACTAAGAGAGGTACTTTCAGTGTTTTGTACTTCTCCAGTATATTTTGAGAACTGAAAGAAAAAATGGATTAATCAAATATCATATGGTAAACAAGGCATGGTGGCACATGCCTGAAATCTCAAGCTTTCTGGAGGCAGAAGCAGGAGGATCAAGAGTTTGAGACCAACCTCGGTTACAAGGCAAGACTGACTCAAAAAAAAAGGCAAACTAAAAACCAAAAAGAAAATATGTAGTATTATAAGAAAATACAATTTTGAAAAAATAAAATACTTCTCATAACAGTGACCTATAAAGATTGTTTTTCCCCCCAATTTGGAAAGTGAAGTTGTGAAACCACACATTTTTTGGGGAGGTGGGGAGAGATATTGTGGCTTGAACTCAGGACCTACACTCAGAGCCACTCCACCAGCCCTTTTTTGTGATGGGTTTTTTCGAGATAGGGTCTCACGAACTGTTTGCCCAGGATGGCTTCAAACTGCGATCCTTCTGCTCTCCTGCCTCATGAGTAGCTAGGATTATAGGTGTGAGCCTCTGATGCCTGGCCTTTTGTTTTTTGTTTTGTTTTGTTTTTTAAATCTTTTATTAGGATATATTCATTAGACGGAGATTTCATAGTGACAATTCTGATTAGACTTATATTGTACATTATTTACATTGCCCCCATCATTTCTCCTCCTCAATCCCCTCCCCACCCCACTGAAAGCAACATGACTTTAATTATGTTTCATATAGGTATATCAAGTCCATCTACCATATACCTACACCTTAATCTCCTTCATTCACCCTCCCCCTCTCACTAGTACCCCCCACACACATACACACACTGCACCTACTTTACATTGCTGTTTTTCTTTTATTAATATTTAAATTGATGTTCAAAGGGGTGTGTCAATGTATGCCCACTGTGGGTGTACTTTACTTTGGTCCGTTCAACCTCTTCCATTAGTCTCCTTTACCTTTTTACCTCCCACCTCCCAGTTTTCAACAGCTTTCAGTACACGTCCTTGTATCCTCTACCTTCACATCTTATATTATGCGATACTACTGATGCTCTATCATTTTCTTTTCCTTTCCTTCTTTCCCCAAGTTCCATAGAGTCATTCCACTGTTAGAAACATAATCTGCATCTGAGGTTGTATATGATCATGCTTATTTTTGTGTATATGTTTATCTTTGTATCTATCTTCCATGGATGATATGGTGGACATGGTGATGTCCTCCAGTTGCATCTGTTTACCTTCATACCACATGTCATTATTCCTTACGGCCGACTAATACCCCCATTGTGTATATATATTACATTTTCTTAATCTATTCATCAGTTGTAGGGCACCTGTGTTGTTTCCAATGCTTGACTATTATGAATAGTGCTGCGATGAACATCTTTCTACAGGTGTCTCTATTATATCCTGTCTTACATTGCTTTGGATAGATGCCCAGGAGTGGTATCACTGGATCATATGGCAGTTCTGTCTTTAGCTCTTTGAGGAATCTCCATACTGCTTTCCATAGTGGTTGTACTAATTTGCATTCCCACCAGCAGTGTGTAAGTGTTCCTGTTTCACCACCTCCTCGCCAACATTTGTTGTTACTACCCTTGATTATGCTAACAGAAGTGAGATGAAATCTAAGTGTTGTTTTGATTTGCATCTCTTTTATAACAGAGGAAGTTGAACACTTCTTCATATGTTTGCTGACCATTTGTACCTCTTCCTTTGAGAATTCCTTTATTAATTCATGTTCCCCTTTCTTCATTGGGGTGTTGGTTCTTGGGGGTTGAGTTTTTTTAGTTCCCTGTAGATTCTGGATATTAGTGCCTTATCAGATGAGTACCTGGCAAAGATTTTCTCCCATTCTGTGGGCTGTCTCTTGAGTCTGGTGACTGTTTCCTTTGCTGCCACACATAACTTTTTAACATAAGTAGTGCCCCGTATCTCCACCAATCCAATTCACTTTTCCACTGCTTCCTCTAGAATTCATGAACTAACCAGAAGATGAATGACTATCAAGTGCCAAAACAAACGTTTTATGACCAGTAAATAATGTGAATGATTTTGCAAAGAGCCTAAAGAGTTAGTTCCTTGTTTGATCATTTCAAAAGAAAAGTTCTGAAAAAACAGTTTCCTAAAGTAGTAGAAGATGGTAATGACTCAACTTTTCTTTCAAAGCATATGCTTTTTGGCTTTTTGTGTAAGCAGAAGAGAAGGATAGGAACCTACCCTTGTCTGCTCAGGGATTTTTTTTTTCAGGTCCTTTCACCCCTTGGAATTCTCAAAAGTTACTCTTTGGCATTTTGGGGACCCCAAGAATCACATCCTAGTATAAATGGCCAAAAGCATAGATTTCACAAATTTGATTTAAAGGTAAGACCTCTTCAGGGAAGAAAAAAAACACCAAAACTGATTTTGCTTACTTCAGTTTATTATGTATGTAGATTTGCAAAATAATTACAATTAGATTTTTTTAAAAAGTCTCTGACTACTAAACTCTGTGTTTTAAAACAATAGGAGCAACAGCTGCAGCCCGGAAGGAGGTGATACGGAACAAGATCCGAGCCATTGGCAAAATGGCCAGAGTGTTCTCGGTTCTCAGGTGGGATCATCAGTCCTTCTATTTATGTTTTGAATTTCATTATACTTCACTTAATAACTACTTTGATCCTTTACTCTGTTAATTTAAATATTTTACTAGTAAATATGTGGTTTTTCTCCCACTGTTTACTTCTTTTGAATGGATTTGTCAGTTCTTCACTATGTTGATTACATTGCAGTCTACTATATTACATCTATGAAGAAAATGCCTATTAACCAATTTTACACATTTTATCCCTCTATTTCCTATGGGATTTTAAAACATTTATTCCATAATAGGTTGACCATCTTGTGAAACAGGGAAAGCTATTATAATTGTTTTTATTTTTTATTCTGCCTGTATGGGTAAAAGATGAATTTACTAAGTGCATTGCACTAGATTCTAAAAAGTGAGCATCAACCATAACGTGTTCATGTGAATCCATGTCATTCCAATAAATCACTGAAAGGAACAAAAGTTACTTATTGTTTCAGTTCCTATATAATAGGGTTTTGTTTTTGTTTCTAAGTGAATCATGAATCATGCTGTCCTTAAGCATGGATTTTGAAAACCAGTTTTTTCTTGAATGGAATCCATTGCACTTTACTTAAATTTAATTATGTATTCCTAAACAATTTCCAGTAAGTATATTTCTCTTTAAAAGATTACTTTAAAACACAGTGTGTTTATATGTGGGAAGTACAGTCAGTTTACAATTGTACACATTATTGAGGATAAATAGGAATTAAACATATTGTTTAATTTCATAGTCTAACTTTTGCTAAGTTTTTGCCTTAATTTTCTTTCATGTAAGAGCTATGGTGGCTCTTTAATTTCTCTTCTTGCAATCTCACCCTTCTTAAAATGTAACTAAGTAATCTGATGCTGAAAGCAGAGAGCCATGAGAAGGATGAAAAGCATTACCATCCTTTCTCAAAGACACCTGCAGTCAGGAATAACTCTGGCAGCTAGGGCAATATGAAGTGTCACATTAAACCTGAAAATTGAGCATCATTGCTCCCTATTGCTTAATAGCCTTTACTGACTAGACCATTAGTAGTCTTCATATCTAAACTTTCAGGACTCGTTCATTCATGCAATAAGTAAATATAATAAGACATTAAACATTGATTATATGCCATGAAAAAAAGGCAATATAGAGGGAAAGCAAGGGGGAGAGAAGACACTTATTTTAGTATGTGATCAAAAAGAATGCTGAATAAAGGTGTTTAAACAAATGTGGATGGTCTTCATGAAGGAACCGGGTAAGAGCTCAGGGAGTACCAGGTGAGAAGATCCTTAAATAGAGTCAAGTTAAATAGTTTTGAAGACCAACAAGGATACCTGTGTGGCTAGAAAAATACGAGGGCAAAAGACTAAATCAGCATCATAACTTCAACTGGTAGTCCCTTGTCATGAACACTTGCATATGTGCATTAGATTTACTAGTAAATGATCTTTTCTTTTCTATCTGAAGTCTCTATGAGAGGAAATAAAAATAACTCCAGAATTTTCGTGTGAAAGTATATTTAGGAAAAAACGAGAAGTCTGTGTTAATGTAAAAGGTTGTTTTCATTTGAAATTTCAAACCATAGGAAGGTGGTAAGAGCAATGCTATAGAATTAGATAGGTCTTAAAATTGGGGATCCCTATAGTACCTGACTATTGGTTTATAAAATGATTAATCCCAGATGAGAAGTGGACTATTAAAACCCAATGATGATCAGTATCTTAACTTGTTACTGATCAGTAACCTTAACTTGACTTAAGGTTGCATATATTGGTAGAAAATAAAAACAAGCTATATGTTATTTCTTTTCTATAATAAAAGCATTTGTATTACATGTGCAGAATAGAAGGGTAGGTTCATATCCAGAGAAAAGTAAATAGAGCTTAATAAGTAAAGATTAAGCATTCATTGTGAACCAGAACTTAAGTTAGACAATCCAAATAGCCAAATTGGAATGAGGCATATAGACTAATAGAAGACAATGGAGTGCATTCTAAATATGTGAACAGACGCTCTGCTGTGGCATTGGACAGGAGGGAGCCCTTTGTATTTCCTGAATGAAATATTCATGAAGATGTTGACATTAGAGTAGTGCTGTGAAAGACAGGCTGGATTCCAGTAGGTAGGATTCCAGGAGTGAAAGCATTTCTGGAAAAGGAGAAGTTACCAGGAGCATAGTCACACAGTCCTTGGGGCAGTGCCAGCGGCATCTTTGTATGAGGTGATTGCTGAATTCCAGGTGCTGGCCCTATTGTATGCACATTTAATAGTAATCCGCATAGCACAGTTATATAGTTGAGGGTGGTATCCCTTTACAGTGAGGAAATGGAGAGAGACTAAACAATGTGCTGAGACTCAATTAGGGAGTGGCACTAATGAGAATCTCACCAAAAGGAAAACTATATAGTCTAATATAAGTCAAGTAAACCTAGTCGTCTGGTAATGAATTCTGAGTAATATTAGTAGTCTAGTATTGAATTCTAGGTATGTAAAGGACTTGGGTAGTAAAAGACATGAAGGCGAGTAAGGAATCTAGTAAAAACTGAGGCTGAAAATTCACTGAAGTCCAAATCCTTAATGCTCTTGAACACTATAATAAAGTGTTTGATTTTTCTGTGTGTCAGCAGTTGAGTCCCATGAAATGAATTTCCAGGATTAGAGGCAGGCTCTAATTCTTGCTTAGGTACATATACTAATGACAATGTGAACATTGACTACTGAAACAACTTATTAGGAGCAGTAGGAACATTAAAGTAGCTACTGAAGTAATCCAAGAAAAAGCTTGGACCAAAGTATGGCAAGAAAAATGCAAAGGAAGGGACAAATATAAAGAATTTTGAAGCTGGGCACCAGTGATTCATGAGTATAATCTTAGCTACTTGGGAGGCTGAGATCGGGAGGATCACATTTCAAGGACAGCTAGGGCAAAAACCTTATAAGACCCCATCTCAGCCAGTGTCTGGGCATGATGGCAACATGCCTGTCATCCCAGCTATGACCAGAAGTATAAAATAGGAGAATAGCAGTTCAGGCCAACTCAGGCAAAAACTGAGACCCTATCTCAAAATTAACTGGAGAAAAGAGCGCTAGAGGTGCGGCTCTAGCAGTACAGTACCTGTCTGGCAATTATGAAGCCCTGAGTTCAAACCCCAGAGCCACCAAAAAACACAAGAATTTTGGTAGCTTCAGAGTGTTAACCTACAACATGATAAATGAACATGGATGGTGGCACACAACTCTCAGGTGTAACTACTGAACACATACCGTATGTTTCAGAAATTTGCAAACTGTCTTTTGCAGTTAAGGTATGGGCAAGTTGCCTAATATCTGCAATAAGAAACCTGTGAGCGGTATAAGGAAGCCACAAGTGGGGACAGAATTAGCAGTAATGACAGTCAGGTGTGGAATCTGAAAAGCCAGCAATGGAAGCGCTTTTGCCTCAACATTAGTGTTAACTTGGGTGTTGGCTCTGAACATCAAAGGTAGTATTTCATGGAGCCAAACTGACCCCCATGATGTGGATGAGCACTGGTACTCATCTTGGCTGCAGAGCATTCAAGGGCACTTCTCTAAATCTGCCAGCTTTCCAGTGTCTTTAGACATCTCTTCACTGTTAAAATTAGCCAGAATAGATTCTGTTGTTTGCTGCAAGAACCCTTACCTATGCAAGGAGTGGTAAGAAGAGAAAATGTTTTAATGTTCTATAGAAATTCTAGTCTATGTGATCAATAAGATTCTGTTATAGAAGAAAAAGCAGATTATTTCTCTAAATATTAAACAGGTATTTATTGAGAGGAATAGGCTGAATTAGATTTGACAAAACATCCGTGTTGACATAGTTAGAAATTCTAGAGGTGAAGGTTAGAAGTGCAAACAGAAGAGTGAACAACAGAGGAAAAGACTAAAGCAGCATAAAACACATGATCTTGCTGAAGGGGAGCTTGAGAGATGACAAACAGGGCCTCAGAGTTTTGCTTTCCAACAGGAAGGTGATAGTAGCCACATCTACCATTTAAATATTCTAGAAACCTCAGTAAGAGGAATAGAAACTACTTAACACAGATATCCAGGGTTTAATCATTTCAACATGTAATCAATATAACACTTATTAAATGGTGAATGAGATGAATTATTTAAGTGTGGAGTCTAACCTTCAAAATACTGAGTTTGTCTTCCATAGATTTTGTATTATTTTTTATTTGTATATTATTCTTTACTTTGAAATAAATATAACACTTATTAAAGAGGTATTTTCCATCTTTATCTTTCATACTAAGTCTTCAAAATCTGGTATGTAGCTCTTACAGCACAACTCAGACGAGCTATGTTTCCAGTAGTTAAGAGCCATGTGTGGCTAGGTTAGATAGAGAGGAGAAAGATCAGTCAGGGGACTGAAAATAAAATACCAGAGAACAGAAATTTAAAGTGCTAGGAAGCCTGGGGTAAGAAGACTTTTGAGGATGGTGGGTGTGGTCATTAGTGGGAACTATAAATTTGTGTGTGTGTGTGTGTGTGTGTGTGTGTGTGTGTGTGTGTGTGTGCGCGCGCGCAGTATAAATTTGTCCTACTTAGGTAGGATGGCTGTGTCTTGTGTGTGAAAAGACATGAGGTTATTCATAGGTTGTGATTATTTAATCCTTAGAATCCATTAGTAAATCAAAGTGATTAGTAGTGTTAAATGATAATAAGTAATTTAAATAATGCTTTACTTTAATTGATTGTAAAACAGTTGTCATAATGAATAGTAAAATAATTTTATATTAGCAAATCAGTGGAGAAAGTGGCTATAGAAGAAAAAGCTGTTACAGTTGCCTTATTTGGCTAGTTGCCAATTTGGTGTGTTTGTCATGTAATGTCAGAATTCCTCAACAATCCCCTGGAGTAGTTCCTGGTTCTCTAATCCATAGATCAGATTTTTTTTTTTTAAGTCTCCCATACACTGTGATTTTCCTTCCCATTTTGTGAGTCCCACTGATTGTTGCTAAGCCATGCTGAAAAAGGTACCTGTGTTCTCTCCACTGCTCACCTTGCATGTTTACTTGTTAGCGAAGATGCACAACAGACACTTCTACTGTGACACCAAAATTAGTTTCACTGTCTGTAATATGCAGAAGAAACTGCTCCTCCACAATTGTATAATGTGACTTTATCACACCAGTCACTTAATGGAAAATTACTACTATACGAATGTATGAAAATACAGTATATTTTAAGTAAACAAAACAAAGCAAAAATATCCAGGGAGCCAAATATAGCAGTAAATGTGAGTTTACTTATATGCATTTTTTTCTTCCAGTCTTTTTTTTTTTTCCAAAAAAGAAAACAAAAGTTAACTCCCTCCTCTTTGTGCATTCCAGAGAAGAGAGTGAGAGTGTCCTGACACTGAAAGGCTTGACCCCAACTGGCATGCTCCCCAGTGGAGTGCTTTCTGGAGGGAAGCAAACCCTGCAAAGCGGTAAGCAAGCCCTGTGGTTTGACCATGCGCCTAGAGCATCTTGACCCGCTGTGTCATTAGTGCCCTGTTTTATTCATTCATTGAAGCTCTGTGTTGGTCTTCAGTTCTTCTTGACTGGAAGAAGAGCTGAAACCCCTTACATTAGTTTAATCACTCAGGTCCAAAAGAATAGCACCCTCATTCACTACAATGTACTCTTTTCCTTTCCTCCATTCCTTCATTATTAATCCACAGCTCCAGGCCTACCTGTTAAGAATGCATTCAGGTTTGACTACTTGGAGCCACTCAGTTGCTAAAACCAACTTTTGAACTACATTTTTGATACATGTTCTGATTATTTATATGGCTGATGAAATAAATTTTCCATACTTTCTTTTCTGTCCCTATCCTTCATCCTAGAAGATTCAGGTATTTTTACAATTACTTTATTTAGAACACGTCTATGTGAAAACTAATGATCAACTTCATGAATATGGTATTGCTAAATGATCACATCCAAGCATCATCACAGTAATTTATTTTCAGATGACTTCATTCCAAAATCAGTGTCTTTGAGTTTCCACAAGAATTCAAACAATTATAAATAATGGTTCAAATATACATAGTATTAAAGTAAATTCTCTCTTTAAATTTATAGCCAGAAATTATCTTAATAACTTTATAGAAACGCAAATGTTTTCCCATCAAAATAAACATGCTCACTAAAACATTAGCATAAATAAAATGCACTTCTACGCAATTGATTGAAATGCACAGTTTCTGATAAGCACATTTTAAGACCCAGCAAGTGTATTATCAGAAACATGGACTACACTTCTTTTAGAAGGACACATTTAATAGTGGGCAGTACATAATTTCTAATACGTCAGTGCTGGTGTGGTTCATACTTTTTTGCTTTGCTTTTAAACTTGAGTTACTTAAGGTATTATAATTCTTTGTTTTGTTTCCAGATTATCACCTGTAACTTTAGCTTCAATTATTCAATTTTCTTTACTTTTACTTTATTTTGAAACTGTTAGTCTGTGTTATTTTGTGTTAAACTCACATACATAAACACCCAGACAAGTAAAAGACATGAGACAGAACCTCATTTGTCCCGAGAATATAAAAACTTAGTATATATTTTAAACCACATACAACTTCAGAATTCATGTCTGACTCCCTTTAATTTATGTAAAAGGGGAAGTAGTCAAAGATTTGCCATTTAGCCCTTTTCTTTGGTGGTAACCAGTCTCTGCTGTTGTCATTAGGAATCTAGAATGCATTGGAAGTAAATTATAGTGCAGATTTGGCAGTTGCTTTTTCTTTAAAACCCTATGAAAAAAATGCAAAGGGTAGAAGTTTAATATTAAACATTTTGGAGTTACAGAAAAGTTTTACATTTTGGCATTTAATTAAGTATCAACTAGCCTTAGTAACATAGAAAGAATCATGCACCTGTAAAGTGAGACTATAGCCCCTAAACTTATTTCCAAAATTGCTGATAAAGCAACGGGCATTTGATATTTGGCCTGTGAAATGCAGTGTTTCACATACGATCTTTCAGTATTTAGACTGCCTATTCTTTAAAATGCTAATAGAATTATTGCTGTTACTGCCGTGTTCCACTTGATTTGTAATACCTCAAAAACTTCATTTCTAAAAACAATATTCTCATAAGTAAAAGAAAACAGATTTTAAATTGGTCTATGTGGCAAAAAGAAATTCCGACTATGTCATTTCTCCTTTATCCTTTCTTCTTCATGGTCTTGCCATTGCTCACCCCAAATGCTTGTCTTGAAGGCATTATGTGCATTGTCAAGTTAGACACACTGATTTTATCTTCCTTTCAATTTGCATCCACCTGCCTTTCCATTCTAGTATGAAGCAATGCCCTTTAATATTAAATACTAGAAATTATCCCACTGACATCATGGCTGTGCTTCAAGTTTACCATTTTTGGCCTGGCATTGTTAAACTATAAATTGACAAGCATAGCAAAGGTTCCATAGTGCTCTGTGAGTCAGAAACATATTTTGGATTTACATAATCCTTTATCACTTCAATCTAAGTAAGAGAAAAATTTCCTGTTTTCCTAAAGGGCTAAATTGTTTTTATCATTTATTAGTAAACAAAAAAATAAAGCAATTTACTCAGATAGATATATCCAGCTCATAAATTAAACTTACCATTTTTTGTGGTGTTTTCTTCTTTCTTTTTAGCATTTCTGTTTTGTTTGTGCCAGAATCCAGCACTTACAGGAACATTAGTTCCCTTAGCTCCTTTGATGGTCACTGATTTGTTCTTAGAGTTAAAGAATCCTCTGCTCATTTTTCTCATTCATTTTGCACCCCCTTTCTTCTCTTCAGCTACTGTTGAGGCTATTGAGGCTGATGAAGGTAAATTGGCCAGTCCCCTTTCTGTTGTACCTACAACAGATAAGGGCTCTGCTGGGTGTATTCATTTTCTTTTTTTTTTTTTTTTCTCTTTTTTTTTTTTTTTTTTTTTTTTTTTTTTGCTGTAGCTTGTACAGAGTGTGTGGGTGTTGGGCTAACAGTTGTGGCTCAGTATTAACCAAAATGTTCTTGCTTTAAAGGGGAAAATGTCCTTCTATGGTTTGTTTGTTTGTTTTTTTTCCCTTAAAGCTATGTTTGACTTCTGTATATAATGAACCTAGTATAATCACAGAAAACAAAAGGAGTATATATCTTGAATAACGTGGGGTGGGGGTTATGGCAGCTGCCTTGACAAATAACATGTAAAACAATATGCTTTGAGCTGATCCATGTCCCTCCCTCAAATCACTTGTAGGCAGCAGTGAGAAGGAAAGATTTTAAATAGTTCGATTAATTCTAGTCTTTGGAAGTTTGTAGCCCAAAACATGCTGCTTTGTTGTAGTTCAACATTAATTTATGTCTCTAAAAAATATTCCAAGATGAGACAATGTGTAGAAATGAACACTTAGCATTATCAATTTTAACCTACTGGTATTTGTAGGACAGTTGGCACCAGCAAAATATTATAAGGAGTGTAGAAGTATGTAGTGGCTATAGAAGTGGCCAGTAACAAGAATAGTTAATATCAAGCTATCACTCAATTAATTATTGTCTGAGTGCCTGCTTTGTACCAGGTACCTTACAAGGTGCTACAAGGAAATCAAGAATTGAACATGTCCTTCTATGTCCTAGTATTGCTTAAAGACAGTAGACCCTTTAGAAGCTAATTTCTAAGTGAATGCTTTTAAAATACATTGTTATGTGAGAACTATCAAAATAGTTTTTAATATTATGTATACCATATCCTCTGGAAATTTTAAAAAGAACAATTTGAAGTTCCCCTTTAAAACAAAATTCTTCAGTTGTATTTTGTTCTTGCAAAATAACTTCATATTTTTCCCAAAATTATGTACCTGTGGTCCTTCAGTATGTTGTAAAAAGTGCCACTTTGCTCATGATTTGGATACAGTAGGGGAAATGATAGCAATGTAAGAGAAAATACAACTGCTTCTAAATAGCAGTGAAAAAACTGCTATTTATGTGGGAATTCTCTATTCCTCTTGGCAAATTCTAATCTGCAGTGTGCATTCTTGTTGATAGTTTGGCTGTTTTCTGTGGTTTCTGTGACTCTGTGTTGTGTTAAGTATACTACCAATGTAAATTGCTAATACCCATTGTCTGACCAGCAACTACAGCAGAGCACATTCTTCCATACCAGGATAGACAAAAGTGAATAGCAACAGAGCCCCATCCCAGAACTATCCACAGTTCCAGATAGATTTTTAATTTCTCTGCTCTGACCTTATTGGCTTTTAAAACTTAAAGATTGTTCTTTTGCTATTTAAATTAATAAAATCACTCTATAAATTACAATGATGACAACCTTGTATATTTATTAATTGTGATAAAATGATATTTTCAGTAGTTTAGAAAAAGAGTAGGGTACCACTTTGTGCCATTATTTTGTCCCTTAAAATAAGTGAATGAGTTTTCAGGGTGGGTGCTCATGAGACAGAAGTATAATTTGCAATTTATTACTGAATTATAGAAGAATTAAGAAGCTTTGCTTTGGGCCTTGGTCTTTCCCCATTTCCCCATCGTCTTCCTCTCACAGTTGACTAATCACCATTATGCTAACCTTTAAAATGCAGAGGGGAAACAGTCTTTTCTCATCTTATCATAAGCTTTTAAACAACTGTGTATATCTTTTATCCTTTAAGACTCTCATCCATACTAATGAAAGGCACTGCACATTTGTGTAGGAATGACTTGCAAAGTTGCAGCTTGAAACTGCTTTACTATTTTTTCCCCAAATAAGGTGGGGAAGATGAACGTACCATGAAATTGTCCTTAGTCATCCACGGAGATGCAGCCCAATTCAGCATTGGTGATTGGCCCTAAAATATCTGGCTTGCACTTCACAGGGAGTAAAGCAAACTGATGTCATTGGTTCCCCATTTATGTGTTTTATTTTCAGCTCAATGGTTGGTATACCCACTGAAGAAATCATTAAGTTTCTTGCATAAATGCTGTACCTATCTCTGAAGCACACTAAGGGTTACTAGGGGAAAAAAAATCAAGTATCATTGTACCCACTTGGAGAATTCCATGTTTTAATTGAATAGGCACAAAACCAGTGAATTCATTTTTTTCTAAAAATTATGAAAAGTATTTTCTCCTTGTTCTTCTTTCACCACCACTTATGTCTACTAAGAATGAGTTTTTCTTTTATTTAGGTGGTAATGGATACCAGATGAACATCAGTTTGACCTGTTCACTGCTGAAGGGCAGACAGTGCTTCTCTACTTAGTCATCTGATCTTGATTTTTCTGAGTTTCTCTTACCTTGTCTCCCACTCCACATGCTTCCAAAATTGAATATGGAAACAGGAATTCATAATTTCATTTTTTATGACACCATCAAGTTGTTCACTGAGGCTTTTGTGGGATTCTGAGATGGCAAGGAAATGCTCAAGTTAATTCCTTTCTTAGTTCCTTTTGCCTTCTGCTTTAAGCCTGTTGCAGAGTTTTAGGTGTAGCAGACACAGTGATTCCACAGAATTTGCCATTAATAGCACAAGAGGGGAGTAACATTGGGAATATGCTATAGTCTGTGTAGGGTAGGGCATTGGATGTGGTAATAATGCTAATCATGTGGCCAGTGATGCTGGTTCCAGAGGCCTAACCCTGGAAGCGCTTTTCCTCGTTGTGTATCCACTTTGGAGTTCTTTGATCTAAACCTTCACAAAGACAAGAGAAAAGCTTACATCTTAATATCTTCAAGAGGACATTTTGGTTGGCAAGAGACATTGGCTGTTTTCAAACCTTTGGTTATCTCCAAGTATGGTAAGGAGTCTGTTGTGTTGTGTTCAGGTCCCGTCATTGTTCTCCACTAAAGGATTCCCACTCACTTCGAAGTTTCTAACATCACCTGATGCAACAGCTGTGCCCTTTGTTTTCCTCTGACTAACCTTCGCTCTCTCTTTCTTAATGATTTTCTGTTTAGCTATCAAAGGATTTTCACCACAACATAAGATCACTAGCTTCGAGGAGGCCAAGGGCTTAGACCGGATTAATGAAAGGATGCCGCCTCGCAGAGATGCCATGCCCTCTGACACCAACCTTAACTCCATCAACAAGGCTCTCGCCTCAGAGACTAACGGCACGGACAGCAATGGCAGTAATAGCAGCAATATTCAGTGACCACTTCCTGTTCACTTTTTTTTTTTTTTTTTGAACTGCAGGGCATGAGGGGATTGCTGCATATCAGCAGTTGGATGTTCTTGCCTCTGATGGTAGCTTATTTGCTCTGGGGGCCAGGAATTGGATTCAGTTTACACTATCATTTAAAAAGAGGGAGAGAGATAATAAACTATATTTTGGTGAGGGTGGTGATTAAACACCTCTTTTGGGTATGCCTTTTAAAAATGCTTATTAGGGAAAAAATTTTAAAAAAGAAAGCTAATGCTAGTATATACTGCAATGTTAGGGGAATGAACATGTTTTCCTATTGCATTAGGGATTCTAGATAGGTTAATGAAAGGCCTTTTATTCTGTTACTGGACATGAAAACTTTGTCTAATTTCTTACTATTGTACGTTTACAGTTGCAGCACTAAAAATGGATGACATCAAACATTTTTAACAAAAATGATGTACAAACTAAATAAGGACTATTTATTGATAATGTTTTGCTACTCTTGTCAGACAATGGCTATAAACTGAATTAGGCAGTCTTAAAAAAAAAACAGAAAAAAAAAAAAAAGAATGTTGCAAATTTGTCAAAATGCCAAAAAGGACAGTTTAATTTTGTACAGATTATGCTTACCTCAGGTTTCTTTAGTGTGCTTGAATGCCCTTCTTTCCATATAACACTTATTAATTTGGCAATGAATATCTTTTCATTTCTTTAAGTTTAAAAAAACTGGAATAATTACACCTATCTTTTTGCTGTTTATATTTAGGGGTTTTTGTTGATAAATCAAGTCTTGGTTGTGGCTTGCTGAATTAAATATTTATGAGTGGTGCATTTTTAAGTATAGTGAAAACAAGACACCATATTAAGTACAGTGATAAAGCATCTATATTCTGTAAAAAAACAAAATCTGCCTATGCATGTTTTTTAAGAAAAAAAAAATGGCTGTATCGGCCTGTATGGGACTGTAATGCGCTTAGTGGTCTGACATATACTGGAAATGTATGTATACTGGCGTACTTTATATTCTCTAAAATGCTTAATGCCTTTGAAATTTTGTAATCAAAGAAGCTTTGAAAAAAATCTAAAGGGGAGAGTATTCTTAAAAGTTTTTAACATGAGCTTGTCAGTGCACACATAGATGGTTAGCATGCTTAGCAAACCTTGTGAAATTTAATTGAGTTTGTAGTTACATGTGAAACTCTAAATGCATGGTAACTGTTAATGTCATAATGCTTTAGTTATTTCGTTCTGTTCTGTCATGTGCCACAAAATACGTACTTTTTCACTTTTTTCCCTTTGTATATCAGTTACGGGTTACAACTGGTTCATTCTGAAAACAACAACAAAAGCAAAAGTCCATTCATATTTTTTAAGAATTGTATAAGTGCCCAAGTAATTCACTACAGCCTAAAGCCTTGCCTTTGTAATTTGACTTCTGAAATGTTGGCAATCAAAGCATGCACTTGTAACAATGACAAAGAAAAACCATTTTCTATTCTACTCAATAAAATGTGCATGAACTTAAAGAACTCTCATCCTTTCACTGAGTCTGCTGAAGGGATTTTTTGTGCACAACTACCACCACCATGGTGTCCTCTAGGTGCTGGCCCACCACCACACAGCACAGTTCCTTTCACAGGCTGCTTTGAAGGGCCTTGTGATCTGAGGTGTGGTGCCAACTTCTGCTGTAAGAATGTTGGTGGATTTGTGTCTCAAATCAGACAAGAGAAGTCTACTTAAAGAGCAAATGCCATCTTCTGGCTCCTTCAAATATGGGAGCCAGTTAAGAAACCAGAGCATTCCTTTTTATTGAAAACAAAATCAATTTGTTATCAGGTTGTTTCAGTTGTATTGAATGCCCAATCTGCTAAAGCAAAAAGAACTAGGCTACTGTGTGCATTTCCATCAGAGAAGAGAGTTGCATTTGTGTTGATATGAAATTTGTATTCCTGTGCTTCAGCTAATCCCTAATCACCCAAAGATTTAGCATCCACCAAATTTCAATTTGTTTCTAACATTGTTCATTTTAGTGCACTTTGTTATATAATAAAGTATGCCTGTTATATTAAATAATAAGAATATGGCAATTAGTGATAGAGTGTACCAAAACAAAGATGTTCTAGATATATTCTCTGATGAAGACTATCCAATGTTTATTTTATTGAATCTAAACACTTTTTCCAGTGGATATTTTCCCATCCTAAAAAAAATGACACCCAAGGAAAATATTTAGATGCAACTTACTAGAATGATGTGAAAGAAATGGTAATTCTGATACCAAGGTGTTTATTTTCTTTCTTATAATGCAGAGAAAATATCCTGACAAAAAAATCATTTTTTGGATTCCTTTCTTTTACAATTGTGCTAAGGCAACTATGGCATAGAAATAAACATTTGACATTGAAATAAGCAGTTGATGTGAGTATTGCCTGGTCTTTCTGGTCAATAGCTAGGAAAGTAATTCTGTGTTTTTTGCATAATAATTTGATCTGTCAAAGAAATCAATATAAAACTAAGTTTATTTCCCCAAGAGGGACAGTGGTTCCAAATTTCAATTATGAAATCTATCTCCTTAATTTTTGGAGAAACTACTATTGAATCCTTGAGTTGCTTTTACCAGTGAACTTTTGGTTATACATAAATATATGCACACACACACACACACACACATTCCTTTCTATTGACTTCCTTTGCCCACCCCCAGGTGATTTACCTCTCATGAGGTTCCAAATTAGCACTGAATTTTCCTCTAGCCTTTTAAGGATTAAGAGGTAGATCTGATTGACCCTGGATCAACAGTTTTTTCTTGTCTGAAATAACTCCCACCTATATTGTATTAATTATTTTGTTCTATTTTGTCATGTGCCACAAAATGTGTACTTTTTTCACTTTTTTCCCTTTGTATATCAGTTGACAAAAAGAAAGAAAACTCTTGAGAGACAAAGCTTGCATAATGAGAACCAAATGGAACATCTCTACCTGTTGACTTTAGCATGACTTAGGGTAGCCATCAAATCTGGAGGCTCTCATAGCATCTGCCCAAAACATGGTGCCATGGTAATGTGAAGGAAGGCTCTATAACCATTTTGACATGAAACGTTTGCTTTCCTCCTACCCATGTCATACCCGTGTGAGATCACTTTTTGTATGCATCCATTTTTCTACCCATAAATCAGGGCCTCCAACATGTAGCCACCACCATAGGCGGGACAGTGTGCATGGTGTTACTTAAATGTGTCACACTTTCACTCAGCTAACTTCATGTCTCTGACTCAGTGGATTCCTCTGTCCGGGACCTTTCAGTTTGCCCTGCCTGCTGTGTGTCAACTTTTTTTTTTTTTTTGATGGGCCTGGGGTTTGAACTCAAGGCTGTACCATTTGAGCCACACTCCAGCCCTCGACATTTCTTCAAGACTGGGAGCCCCTTGAATTGGACAAATCTGAGACCTCCAAAACTAAAGATACATCCTCCTTTTCACTTGTTGTTACATGACTCTACTCTGTTTATTCCACAAACAGCAAGTTTCTGCCATGTACCTCTCACTGTTCTAGATTCTTATTTTTTCCACAAAATATGTCTGGCAATCTTGACAGCATATCAGTTTTCATTATAATTTTAAATGTCAGCATTCTATCAAACAGTGAGTCAGTGTCTGGCTTAACACTGAGTGCTTTTCACCTGCTACATGGATATTCCTTTTGAATATATTTTAAAGTAATGTTAACCAGAAAAGCTTGACTAGACCCTGTCATAATAAAGTCATTCTAAAAACATGCCTGCATAGTAATGAGAGGCACAAAGTCAGGAAAGAAATGTACCTATTTCTGGTGACTGCGTTTTCAAGAGACAACATTGATAAATTAGAATGCATATTGGAGAACGGAAACCCAGCAGGAGAGAGTCTGTTTTAAGAAGAGAGTAAAGAAACTTGAAAGGTGAACAACAGGCGTCCTGATAGCTATGCTATTGAGTGGTAATTCCAGAAGACATTCTTTAAATCAGAAGAATGTCCATAAAGTAGAAGCGGTGAAGAAATGAGGCTGGTTAACCACAGAGTAAATGCCAAGAGAATACCAATGTCCTCTTCACTGGAAGTGTTGAAACTTAGGCAGATTTAACTCGCTGCCACAAATGCCTCCTGTTTGATGCTACATGGAGGGAGCTATGACTAGGCATGTTAGAAGGGATGGTCTTCAAACATAGACATGCACCTAAATAATAACCTTCAATGGGAAGACTATCTGTTCAATTATTCTTTTGAAAGAAAAGAACTTGATTTGAAAACTGTTCACTAGAAACTTTGTGTTTATAGGAATAGTGCCATGGGCTGAGCTCTCTGTACCAACTAAAGTAAAGATTATTGCATATTGAGTGGCTATAGAAGATACCAGCTAAATTAACAAACCTTTAAATTGATAATTATTAGCTTGGAATAAAGTTAACTTAACTCCAGTCCTATGGCATCCTTGTCAAGTTATACAGGTTGAGTATCCCTATCCAAAATACTTGAGATCACAAGTGTTTTTAGATTGTGTTAACATTTACACAGACTTCTGCTGTGCATACCTTATCAGAAAATGTGAAATGAATGTGTTATGTACCTCTGCTGGTTCTGATCTAGAGTTGGTCCTGGATCGGAAATTTTATAGCTATACAAATGTCTGTATGTCCTTGAGAAATTTAATAAGGTTTTTAGACCTTGTTTTATCCTTGTTCAAATGAAGGCTTTGAGACTAATTAATTCCAAAGTTTTTCATGGGAATCAAGAGAGGCGATGTAAATACAGTACTTAGCATGGTGCCTGGCACAGAATAAGCACTCAATAAACTTTAGCTATTGTGGTACTTGAATACTTAAATAGCCCATAGTTGAAGAGTTTGTGTATGTCTGTTGGTGGGTGTGGAGAGTGTATGTGTAGTTGGAAAACCCAACTAGCAGAAATGGCATTTGGGTCGAACCTGCCTAGGAGGATGGATGGGGAAGGGCAGGTCAGGTGTAAAGGGCACTCCAGCCTAGGAGAAAAAGCAAAAGAAGACATGTCAACCAGTTCCTTTAAAGCATAGGAAGGATGAGAGTAAGAGAGAGAATGACAAAACCCAGCTGGAAGTTATCAAATACCTGACTAACTGTACTCAAACCACAAAGATATTTACAGTTACTACACAAGGACATCTACATAGTCCCAGAATTAATTTGGTAGATCAACAGTATCACAAAGTACCTGGGCTCTTTCCATCCTTTTCACACTCTTCTGTTGGCTTCTATTCTTCGTGGTTTGATAAGGACTGTCAAGGTACCTGACATCATTTCCTCACACAACAGTGGGAAATAACAGCAAAATAACCCATAAATAAAGCAAAGAGAAATTCCTTATTGCAGTAATGTAGCTACTACCTTAGCAGTCACCGTAAATCTAGATGGGTAAAAGGCAAAAGCAAAATATTTATAATGTGTTGTTTAGTTAAAGTAAGTGTTTCCACTTAGGAATCCTACAGAAAACAGAGAAAATGTTTGGCGTTGTAGTTTAAAATTGGTACAAATAGCGAATATACAGTTACTAAGAGAGCTTTGAAGTGATCCCAGTAAATACCTAGATAGAAATAATAGACTTTGTTTCTCTGTCAAGTTTCTTCAGGTATTTATGGCAATTCAGATATTTATGAAGCAAAAATTATAAAAATGAAAGAAGATCTAAAAATAATGGAAATACACGATTTCATGGTTTGGAAGACTCAATATAGTTAAAAGTGTCACTTCTTCACAAATGAATCTATAAATTGAATGCACCTCCAACCAAAATCCTACCAAGATTTTCTTGTAGATATAGACACACTGATTCTAAAATCTGTACTGAAGGACTAATGAGCCAGAATAACCAAATCAGTTCGGGCACAGTCAAAAGTTTGAAATTTGCTCTAAACTTTAGAATAAACTATGTAATGTAGATTTATGCATGTATGCATATATTTTTGTATATAAATATACATCACTGTACACAGTGTATATATATATGTGTGTGTGTGTGTAAATAAGTAATAAATAAAATGTATAATATATAATACTGGGGATGTAGCTTAGTGGTTGGTACTTGTCTAGCATACACAAAGCCCTAGGTTGAATCCCTAACACCACAAAAAATAAGTAAAACTTACTCTAAGCCTATACTATTTAAGAGTGTAGTATTGATGAAAGATAGAGGCATAAATGTATAAAACAGAATGAAGAGTGAGAATAGTCAACTGAGAAATGTGCAAAGACATTTCAATGGAGAAAAGATAACTTTTTTCAGAACAGTTGGAGATCCATTGATGGTAAAAAATTTGACCGCTACCTAATACCTTAATACTAAAACTAAATTGAAATGGATCATAAATTTAATTTTAAAAGACAAAATATAAAAATCATGAGATGAAAGCATAGGACAGACAAAGTACTTATGATCTTAGGTTAGACCAAGAGTCCATACATATGATACCAGAAATGCAAACCATGAAAGAAAATTGATAGATTAAAATTCACCAAAATTATAATTTATTGCTGTATAAAGTGCATTGTTAGGGAAATGAAAAACTGAACAACAGTCTGGGAGAAAATGTTGTCTCTATAAAAGGACTTGGATACATAGTATGTGTGAATCTCTCTGAATTCAGCAAGAAACAAAAACAAGCAAAAGATTCGAATAAGCACACATGTAATACAGATAGCAAGCAAGCATGTAAAAAGATACCATCATAGTCAGTGGGGAAATACAAGTTAAAACCACAATATCACCTGTTCACCAGTATTCACCGTAGCACTATTTACAATAGCCAAGCACTGGAAACATCTCACATGTCCTACAACTGATGAATGGATCATGAAATTGTGGTACATATACACAATGGAGTATTACTCGGCCATGAGGAATAATGGCATGCGGTTCAAAGGTAAATGGATGCAACTGGAGGACATCATGCTAAGTGAAGTTAGCCAGAATCAGAAACACAAAAGATGCATGTTTTCCCTTGTATGGGGAAGATCGATCCAAAGATAAACACATACACAAAAACAAGCATGATCATATACAAACTCAAATGTAGAACATGTTATTAATAGTGGAACTACTCTGTGGAATTTGGGGAAACGGAAAGGAAAACAATGATAGAGCATCAGTAATATCGCATACCATAAGATGTAAAAATAGAGGATACAAGGATATAAATTGAAAACTTGAAAAATGGGGGCAGAGAGGGAGGTAAAGGGGTAAGTGAGGCTATTTGAAGGGATTGAACAAACCAAAGTAAAGCACACCCAGAGTGGGCATACATTGAGACACCCCTTTGAACATCAACTTAAGTATTAATAATGAAAATCAGGACTGAAAAATAGGCATGGTGTGTGGGGGGTACTAGTGGGAGGGGGAGGGTGAAGGAAGGAGATTAAGGTAATGGTTATGGTTTATGGACTTCAAATACCTACATGAAAGAGAACTAAAAAAACCTTGCAATTGCTCTAAGTGGGGTGGGGAGGGAGCTGAGAGGGAGAGATGAAGGGGACTATGTAAATAATGTACAATATAAGTCTAATCACACTTGTCACTACAAATTCCCCCATATAATGAATAATTCCTAATAAAAATGTATAATAATAAAAAACCCACAATGTCAGACTTCTTCACTCCTCTTTAGAAGAAATACATGTGCATAATACAAAATATAAAAAAACTATACCATAAAACGCTCATAATGATGCAGAACAAGTGGAACTCTGATACATTCCTGCTGCAAACTCAAAAATGACCCAATCACTACAATAGTTTCTTACAAAGTTTCTGATAAAATTACCATGTGACAATGCAATCCCAGTCCTAGACATTTGCATTAGAGAAATAAACACTTGTGTTCACACAAACACTTCTTTGCAAATGTTTATAGCTGCATTATTCATAATTACCAAAACCTGAAAATAACTCAAATGTCCTTCAATAGGCAAATGGATAAACAGGCTAAAGTACATCCATTTGATGGAATAGTACTTCATCATGAAAAGAAATCACCTGTTATTGGTTGAATTGTGCCCCCCTCAACCCTGCCCCCAAATATTTACATCACATCCCCTACTCTTAATACCTCAGAGTGTGCCCTTCTAGGAAAAAGTGCTATCGTAGATGTGATAAAGTTAAGATGAGGTCATGCTGGATTAGGATGGACCCCTAATTCAGTCTGCCTCATGTCCTCTTTGAAGTACAACCATACAAAGACAGAGACAGGGAAAAAATTTCATGTGACTATAAAAGCAGTGGTTGGGGTTATTCAGCTGCAAAGCAATGTACACAGATTTCCAGCAAACCAATAGAAGCCAGGGAGAAGCAAGAAAGGTTCTCTTACTTACAGGTGTTAATGGCCATGGCAGCACCTCAGTTTCAGACTTGGAGCATCCAGACCTGGGAGGGAATAAATTTCTCTTGTCTTAAACCTCATTTGTGGTGCTTTGTTATAGCACCCATTAGAAACTCATACACTCTCACAAGTTCATTAACATAATGAATGAAAATAACGAAGGAAGTTTTAAGAATTGTGAAGGATCTAAGGTTTTCCCTGCTTACAAACTAGCAATTTAGTCTGCCACACTGTTCTGGATGCTGACAAGAAATGAGGGACTCCTGAGTAAGACAAAGGACTTTAGAACTCACAGTACAGCAGTCAACAACGAGTTTCATTTTCTGATTGGTTCAGCTAGTCCCCAACCGAAGGACACAATGCAGTGGCAAACCCCAGTAAACATCCTGGGCATGGTGGGGTTTTGTCACCTTAGAAAACCCTCAGATTTATAGAGGGGGCTCTGAGCAATCCTGTCTGCCTCAGCAAATCTTCAGGATGTATGTTAGAAAATAAATCTGCCATCAACCAGGGAGAAATTACCTCCATCTTTGCAAACAGCCTTGAAATTGTTCCAGCAAAGAAACAGCCTTGAAAAGATAGTCTGCAGCAAAAACTGTCACAAGATACACAGCGGCACAATGGGAAATTACAGTAGATGCCACCCTCACAAGTTTCCATACCATGTGATTCCATTTATGTGGCATTCTGGAAAAGGCAAGGCTATTGGGGTAGGTTGCAGAGATGAATGGTGGTCTTGAATGAGGGCAGGGATGAGGGTCAAGGAGCTAGAATGAGGGTATTTTTTGATATGATGTGACTGGGGTTTTTTGCAGGGGGAGGACACAAGTGCAGTGAGACCAGGTTTCACTGTGTAGCCCCAGCTGCCCTTGAAATCTCATGATCCTCCTGCCCCAGATGGATTTATAGACAAGAAATTATTCTTGGAGCAAACTGTTCTACTTATGTGAATCTATACATGTAATAAAACTCAAAAATGTACGTCAAAAATAAAGATTACTTTACTGAAAGTACATTAGAATATTAAACCACTCAACAAATCAAATGCTGGCAGAATGGCTCCAATGGTACAGCACTTGCCTAGCAAGCTTGAGGCCCTGAGTTCAAATTCCAGTACTACCAAAAAAAAGTCAACTACTAATTAACAAGAATATTTGTTATAAAAAGAGGGCAGGAGATTTGAAAAGGTTACAAATCAGTGATCTATCTATCTATCCATCCTTCTATTTTAGCCCACTAATTCTCTGAAACACTGCTTCCATTTAAGGGATAAGTGGTCAGAGGCACCCAGTTCTGAACAGTTCACACAAGCCTAGCAAAGTTCATGTACACAAGTCCACAGGAAACACACACAATAAAGTCTTTGAGAACAAGAAGACAAACATTAGGTTTTTAATGTCTGGTTCTGACATTTGCTCAATTTAAGAGGAGTAAGTCTTCAGGGAAAATGGTTCTCCAATTGTGCCAACTTTCAATTACTTTCAAGCAACCAATTACATGATCTATTTCTTAAAAAGATAAAGTTTTGACCTGACCTCCTTGGCTGAATCATAAGACCAGACTTTTCCTGCCAATATGTAGGCATTTTTGATTTTAGAAATGAAATGGAATGCAATATTACACCTGACCTCTTTTCCCATCACAAACCAGGCCATCTGTACTCAGTTTTAACTTCTTTTCCAATTTTTTTTTCTCTTGCAAGGAACATTGCCACTTTAAAGTCTCGGACTGTGTCCTATAGCAGAGCTGATGCTTTGTTGAGCCCTCTTAGAAGGTAGTTAATTAATTACCAAAGCTTTTTGCAAGGAATAGATATTCTACGTAAATTAAGCCACTTAAGTCAATAAATAAAGTAGCTGAAAAAAATAATGGAATGTAGCAGTGCTTAATTTAGCACATAAGCCTAATCTTTCATATATATGACTTGTTTTGCAACCACATCAAATAATTTGTTCAAGGTTTTAGTTCTTGGAAAAGAATAGAAACATTACTTATCTTATTACACTCAGGGAAGTCACCTGAAAACACTGAGTTAATTGTTCTTGCTTCCAGATGGTTCTCCTCAAATCTTCTAACGTGTTTGTTTTCCTCTAGGTTCTCTGTTGAAGCTTCCTTGAGTTGCTCGTATCCATCCTGATATTTCTGTAGAGATGACATACACTCTGTAGAGGTGACATACACAATATGTCATCTGTTTGCAGCCACAAGCCGTCTTTTATAATACTGTTTTCTTTTGTCATTCCATGTATGGTTCTTTATAATATTTATATGCTCATGCCAGAATTTTTTGTTGTTGTGGTTATTCAACATCACAACACTTTTAGCTATAGCAATTTTGGAGATGATTACAAAGAAATAATTTAGAAGGCAGAATTTTTCATATGACCAATTATGTCCTGTCCCCATTTTAATTGAGAGAAAAGTTTGGTAGCTCAGTTATATGATTACACACAGAGAAAATACTCCTGGCCTAAGACTTAGCCTTCTAGTGTCACTGTTTTGAGGGAGAGAATGGATCAAGCAAACTTTGGCAGTAAAGTGCTTCTTTTGAAAATTAAATGTGAAAGAGTGGTGAATTCCTAGTAAAAATTATAGCAAAAATCTATAGTCAGAAGCCACTACTCTTTCTTTTAGACAAATGTTAATTCTGAACCTTGGAGGCACAGTCACCACAGTTTCCAAACACAGTGAGGTTAGAGCATTTGCCTCATCTGCCTGTTCAACATTTAGCAATGACTTCACAGTTCTGTCCTGAGGCAGGTGAAAATTAGGGAAAGTTCGGGACTCATAAAAAAATGTGTATATATTACATCTCAGATCGGCCCTGCTGTGGCTCAGGGACCACTCACACCTGGCAGGGAAACACCTCTGCCCCTCCCACTCAGTGATTATCGGATGGGAATCACCTGGTTCCCCCCTCCCCATCGATTAGCATAGGTATTAAAAGTACCTGAGAAAGAGAAGCAAGCTCTCTCTGCTGGCAGGTTCCACTTGGGCCTCACCATGCTCCCTTTTACACCCATGTGTCCTGTCATGGATTCTTCCACATGGGACAAAGAATTTGGAAGTCTTATGATCACAGACTGAGCTGGCACTATGAGTAGTCCTACTCGAAGATAACCTTTGGCCATCTTTATCAGGTGCTCCACCACCTTCTCTCACTCTTACCTGTAATCTGCACCATAGACCTTCTGGTTGCTTTCTAAGGGTTTCTTAATGCCATTCCCTGACTGTGATTTTCTCAGACTAGTTTCTTGTATTTAAAAAGGAATTCTGTGATTTATACCTTTCGCAGTGAGCCATTAAACCCATTTTTTTTAAACAGAGATGTTCTTATTCCAATGGAAATAAGCATACCTTTTTTTTTATTTAGCCATTAAGAGTTCTCAAATTAGTCTCTATATCCCCAGTCTGATGTTATTAAAAAAGAAAACCAAAGTGGTTGCCAGAGTTCAATATGCATGTTAATCTCCAAGCTATTTAAAGAATATCTACACTGATTGTGATTCCAGTTAAGTACTCAATAATGTCTATTGGATGAATGAAGGAATGAATCACAAAGTCTTCAGTATCATATGGGAGATACGAGATAATTTGTAATTCCTTCCCTAGAAACTTGAATTTGTGTATAGCCTGTGGTTACTAAATGAAAAGGACTTTCCTAGCAGATGAGAGTCCTCTGGGAAGGAAGTTTCCTAAGCTCTGCTTCACAAAACATTGAAAGAATGAAGTACTGGACCAGATTAACAGCAGACTGGGAAGTAATATGGAATTTGATCCAAAAGAAGGTTGAAAAAGATATTAAATTCAAACTTTAGAGAAGATCAGCATGACAACCAGTAGTCTGTGAGCTGCTAAAAACCCCAGAGCACCAGGATGGTCTACTGTGAAGTGAATGTGTAACTCAGACTCATTTCTGTTTGTAGATGATGTGGAACTGCAGTAACAAGCAGGGAGGAGGCACAAGCAGGGGTGCTGGACTCTGAGAGGCTTAACCTGTGCTATAGCCTCTCTCCCCTCTCATTCCCCACCCTCCTCACACACAGAGCAAGAGCCATCCAAGAAGGAAATGGATGTATAGTGGAAAGCTATATGAAATATTTACATGGGGGGGGCAAAGAAAGTAATAATCATGCTTCAAGTCACCTGATAAGTTCATGAACCAATCAACCAACTGGTTTAGCAAAATTACCTCCTCTGGGCCAAAATGAAAATAACATTGTTTTACAGTTTTGAAGTGTGAAATGAAGAAAGAACAAGCAGCATCTCTTTATTTATATTTATAAAGAGTGACAGGTTTGCATAAACATTCCAAATGTACTTTGTAAGTATCAGGCACTGAGAAGAATAAGGAGGCAAGGAAGGGTCTATGAAGACTTCTTTCTAAATACAGTAGCTGTCCTCTAAATGCTATTTTGTTTTGTTTGGATAGCAATTTCCTTACTTCAGTAAATCCATTCTAGTCTCACACTCAACAGCAATCAATAGAAGATGGTTAATGAGAAACCTCTCTGGCCCTCTCTTCTCCCTACCTAGCTCTTCCTCTCGCATTCTTTTTTTTTTCCTTCTCTCCCTTTTCTTTTATTCCCTTCTTTTTTCTCCTCTCTGGTCCTCCCCCTCTTATCTCATGTTATTTTTAATTCTGAGCACAGCAAAACAACAGTCTAAGTAAATAAAAAGATGCTTTGATTCATTCAATGAATGGCTATTGAGATCTACTAAGTTCCAGGTTTGGAGCTAAGCATGGTTAACTATGGAGATAAGGTTGGTTCCCACCCTGAGTGTATACAGTCTAGTAAGGAAGAGACAATCAGAAGATAATAACAAAATGTGTGATGCATGTCACAGTGGGTATTCTGACAAAAGAAGCCATTAAGGGATCCCAGTGTAAGAGAACTTCCCCCAGGCCAAGGGTAAGTCCATTTTATTTCTATGTCAACATTAGAAAGGTGATCTTATCAAATTCTTTGAAAGACTCTGAGTATGAAGGCAACTATTGGAAACGGATTCCACACTGATAATTTGACAAATTTCTCCTGGCTCTTGAGGGTCTTTTAGTGTTAAGGATAATCATTATAAAATTAAACAAGATGAATAAAGGATTCTTGAGTTGATATTTATGCAATTCTGAGAAAAGTACATGTCACTTGAAAAAATTATTAATAAAGTTTATATTTTGTTTCGTTTTAGTTTTGGTTTTGGTGTTTTTTAAGCTAGGATTTCTTTTCTTGAGTCATATGCTGAGCTCTGGGAACAAAATTGTGTATAAAAGAAGCATAGTTGGCATTTGGTAAAACCGTGAAGTTAAACCTTGTCATCTTCAGCAAGGAAATATATGAGAGGGGCAAAAGGTATTTCAGTTTGAGTTTCCCAAAAGCAGAACACAAACCAAAGCTTTGGTTTACCTGAGAAGGTGGGAGGGAACGAAGAGGATGAAAGAAAAGAGTTGCTAATGTAGTTGAAGGGAAGAATGCTCCAGGCTGCCCCTGGAAGGCCAGGAGGTGGAAATGGTCCTCCTTCCGATCCCACTGGTGGAAGGCTGCTTGCTGGGGACATGAGCTCTCCCACATTTCCAACCTGGTCTTATATGTGGCCAAAGAGCTCCTACTGGGTCTACCCACACCGACAGGTTGCAAAAAGGTCTGTGTTTGCAGACTGACATTAAGATTTCAGGGGATGTGTTGGAGACCCAAGGCATCTGCTACAAATGGCTTTTTAAGACTGTCTTTCCCGATGCTGAAAAAAAGCAGTATTCAAATCTCCAAGTGAGAAAAAAAATAGTAGAATGCAAGTTTAACTGCTCAATTGATCTTGTATAATTGATTGAGAATGAGATGTAGCCCCTAAAGCATCTCTCTCCCTCTCTCTCTCTCTCTCTCTCTCTCTGTGTGTGTGTGTGTGTGTGTGTGTGTGTGTGTGTGTGTTAGCTGTTTTGGGAATGACCCTGGGGACATCCACACCAATATTCTGGACCTCATGGATTACTTTTCTCTCTGCCTCACTGATCTGGCCTTACGGGTTGTTTGGAAAGGAATTGACACTATGAGGAAGGAAGCAGGCAGGAAGCCACATGCAGAAGCAAGCACATGGGTCACACAGGGACTACTTTTATCTCTAAGAGCTATGTTCCTGTTTCTATTTGAATAGCGTGTTCTAGCCCATCACCAGGACTGAATAATGCTGCTTTCCCCTGAACAACAGCGAAGGCTTCACTTTTACTATTTCCTGGCTTTGCCTGGGTATTTTTTGGCCAGTAATAAGGATTGGTCTTTAAATAATCTAAATGAGTGTGGCAGTCTCTGCTCCTGGGACCAAGTTTATAGTTTATAGTATAATCATTGTAAGTACCTATGTGGTTAAAATATTTCACTATAATATTTATATGCTTGTAGGCTACTTTTGTGGAAAAAAATATTAAGAACTGTTAAATTAAGATGAAGGCTTAATTTGGGAGACTATGGTGTTATTTTTCCATCTTTTCTATAAATTTACAGTTTTTTCTCAAAATTTTTAGCAAATACAGTATGACATATAATAATATAGGAAATATATTGGTGAAAATGGTTGAAAGTATAACAAATATTTTTTTAAAATATGCCATTGATTGTTGGCTCATGCTTGTAATCCTAGCTACTTGGTAGACTGAGATTGGAAGGATCTGAAGGCCAACCTGAGCAAATAGTTCCCAAGACCCCATTTCCAAAATAACAAGAGCAAAATGTCCTGGAGATATGGCTCAAGAGGTAAAGCACCTGATTTGCAAGCATGAAGCCCTGTTGGAATTGATAACCCTCCAGTGCCGAAAACAGACACACAAGAGACAGAAAATCCGACAGGGTAATTTCTCTTGATCAAGAGGGTGCAAGCACATCCTCACTCCCACTAAGGAAACATGCAAGCACAAGATGGCAGACTGTGACTCCTCCTTATATCCCGGACGCAGTTGTACCTGCCCCTCACCTGGGATTTGTCCAGGTCAAAGGTTTGCAGTCTCCCTGGATTGGCTAAAAGGCTTGGGGGATGGGTTAGGGCATACAGTTTGGTGGGCAATGGAGTCATACAGGAATCCAGAAGAAGAAGCAAGGACCCTTTAAACATGCAAGTCACCTAAGATAGTGACCTGAGGAATTTTTAAGTAATCTAAGAGGGTAACAAACACTTTGGTAGAAAAGATCATTTTTCTTACAGTCCTGAGTTCAAAGCCCAATCACACCAAAAAAAGTGAAAAAAAAATCAAGTAATATCATTACCCAGGTAAGATAAACAGGTTTTGCTTTAACCTTCTAGGCTTTACTTGTATGAAAACAAGTTATGTAAATGTACATAAACAGAACTTGAAGAAGAAGGTATACATCATATTGCTAGTCTTTCTATAATTTTCTCTCAAAATTTTTCATTATCTTCTTTCTCTTTCAATAAAAATGTCAATATATTGCTTTCTGATAAATGCCTTGTACTTTATTAAGTGATATAGCATTATAAATATTTTAAGTCTATTATTGTTGCATATTGTTTGCCCACAGGTTAATTTCCTAGAAGTAGGAGAGCTGAAACAAATACTGTATACTTTTAAAATATAGGTTATTGAGATTTTTGCTTCAGTCAAATAGAGTAACAAGAACTGATTTTATCCCGAGAGAGAGAAAGAGAGAGAGGATATGCTATGTAAAAAAAAAAAAAAAAAAAGTAAGAATATTGGACATAAGGCAAAAAAAGGACCATGATTCCTGAGGGAAGGGAATATGATTGAGTTGTATAGTTGCCCTAATCTACTGCCTTGAGAAAGGACCTGGGCCAGGGCACAGGAAGGGAGACCTGTGTGGAGCCTGACAGACACCTGGAGTTGTGAAGTTGGGGCAGGGCATCCAGGAGACATAAGTGACTCAAGTTTGCAAGACACAGTGAACCCAGAGAGGGAGAACTCCAAACTCTTTAAAGGATCTGTTTCAGGTATTCAGAATGAGTACTGATCTTTGTATGCATACAGGGGACCTACCTGACCCAGATAAGGACCATTCAAAAGGATTAGAGGGGTAAGGCCTACTGAGTTAGACACAACCTGTTCCCATCAGCAGACTGGAAAGCCTTGAGGGGCTCGCGTGCTGGGCAGAGCGCACAAGAAAATCTTGCTGCAGGAGTGTCAAATGATTGGCCCTACACAAAGCCCCGCTCCAGTGCTCTGGAATTTCACTAATACTATGGGGTTATTGATTGAATTTCTAGACAGGGAAATTCCCCCAAAGATTCTGTGTTACTTGGCAAGAATTTACATAAATTTAGGGTAAAAGAACTGATGAGCTTGGACAATTGTATATACATGCAGCAAGTTGAGTTGATTTTATTTTTGAACCACTGTGAAAATGTGTTTGTAGATAGAAAGAAGGGGGAAAACAGAAATAAATGAATTCTTTCAGAAATAAATGAATTCTTTCATATTTGGACAGCAAAAAATACATTGCTGCATCCATGTGCACAGAGGTCTCTTTTTATCTCCCTCTGGTTGTTCTCATAATGGGGCTAAATATTTTTTTAATCACTAAAGAAAGAACAATGACCTTTGGAACAAGTGCAGCTGGGGCAGAGCATAGCGACAGCTTGAAAACACTGCCTCCTCCTGAGTTTTGTAAATTATTCCTGGCAGGAAGTATCTCTAGCTGCTAAGCTATCCTGGAAAGCCTCAAGTGTAGTTCACAGAGAAGTAGCAGAGGGTTCTAGAAGCATAGACTCTGCTCACTCTACTTGCAAACCTTGGGATTTAGAATTGGTAACTTAATAGGAATGGCTTTAGAGTTCAAGAGGTTAGGAGTGTGCTGCATGAGGATACCTTAGTATCTATCAACAGCTGTTGGATGATAGACCAGGGGACTAGGTTAGGGAAAGTAAGGTAAAGATGAGGGAAAGGAAAAGTCTACTTTGGAGATATTTATGCTGTGGTTACCCTTCTCTCTAACTTGGATTGCTTTCTAAAGGTATTTTTTATCATAGGAAATTTCAGATGCTTACAAATGTAGAAAGGACAATATCCTAACGTATCTATCACCCAGCTTACACAATAGCCAATTACGTTTTGTTACACTAGAGCTCTGCAAACTTCAGTGGCCATATGAATCAACTTGAATGTTACATGTTTTTTAGTTAAGGCCACAGTATGAAACTCTCCATTTCTAATAAACTCTTGGGTGATGTGGTTCCTGGTAGCTGGTGGGTCACTCTTGGAGTAGCAGAATTCTAAATCCCTACATACTTCTACCCTGCCTCACTCTATTTTGAAGCAAATTCCAGATATCATGTCATTTTATCCATAAATATTTCAACAAATACCCCTAAAGCCTGAGTTCATTTAAAAAACAGTCACAATTCCATTATTTTATGTTAGAAATTAATAATTTCTCAGTAACATTAAATGTCCAGTCATCTTTCAAATTTCCCTGATGGTCTCATAATTATTTAATTCCTTTTTTCATTTGTTTGAATTAGAATTGAAGTAAAGTCTATACATTGTAACTGACCGATGTTTAATTAGTTATTGTGATAAGTTGATGTTTCTTTTAATCTATAGGTTCCCTCTCACATGTACACGTTGTCTTACCCTTTCTTATCTCTTTGTACTTCTTTACAGTTCAGTTTTTTTTTAAATGCATAATTTGTCCTATGGAGTTTCCAAAAGTCTAAATTTTCCTGATTTACCTGGTTTTCATTAAGTATAAGTTTCTTATACTTCCTGTAAAATTTAGTTACCTATTTTGACATAAGAAATATATATTTGGTCTCTGTCACCAGTTTTACAGCTTCTAAAACCTTCCTATACTCCTGTGGGATTGAGGTGCTGGAAACATTTTTTGTTTTAATATTTGGGCTTTTGCTTTACTTTCTGACCCAGAGCTTCTAAATCCCTTGGAATTTCCTTGGTGATGCAGGTGTCTTTTGTTCTCATGATGGTGACTTTTGGCAGGCCCCTGGATAGTCGCAAGATGGGAGCTGACCACCAAAAAAGTAAGGCATGATTCAAAGCTGAACTCTTTCAACAACCCCCACTCCATGTACCTCACCATTCTCCAGGGAGAGAAGAGGGGTGCAGTGAGTTAATAACAAATCATGCCTCAGTGACCAAGCTTCCATAAAAATTCCTAAAAGATGGGTTTCAGAGACTTCTGGTTCATTGAACATATCCTCTGTTGAGAGGGTGTTGTTGCCCAATCGTCCATGGGAACAGAAAATCCTGACCTCAGGACACTTCTGGTCCTTATTTTATGTACCTCTGCATCTGGCTTTCAATCTATATCCTTTATAATGATCCAGTAAACTTAAGTGTTTCCCTGAGTTTTGTGAGTCATAGATAATTGTCAAACTGCATTGCTGATCTTGAGTTTATGTCCAGATGAAGTCAATGCCAGACTGGGAGTTCAGAGTAAAGCAAACACAACGAAGTTCTCATGCAAGTGGGGCCTAGGGAAAATAAGCTGTGGTATAGCTGGAGCCTAGGAGTGATATAGGGCACTGCCTGGCTTAGGTCCGGCTATTCTTTCTTGAAACTCACTACGTTTGTGATTGGTTGGCACCTAGTCAACTTCCTGCTGAACCAGGCCAGCTGCTCAACCACATTTTTATGGAACAGAACATTCTAAGAAGGTCTGGTCAGCTCGTCCTGGCCTTGGGGCCCATCACTCACATCTTGTAGCTGAATTCTGTTATCTTGGTAAGATGCCTGTTATTTCTGTAAAAACCCTGTTGTTTCTCATGCCCCTTCTGCTGTCTGCTTCTAAAATGTCTCCCTCATCCAAAATGGAGTCACCACTGTCATTTGTTCCCCTCACAGTTGGAGCCCCTGATTTGTAGCCAAGTCAGAAGTTGGGTGAACAAAAGGAAGCCATGTTAGAACTGGATCCCCTTCCCCTTGAAGGTGACTTATTAGAAACTCTCCACCCAGCCCTAAAGAAAAATAAACATCCACCTTTAGCCATTTACTAGAAACTCCCCACCTGGCCTAGAAGGAAAGACCTGTTCTTAAGCCATTATCTCCAGAGGGTCAGAGGGCCACTGAGGAATTTCCTGCCCAGTGACCTTCCTGCGATATCTCTACCCACCTCCTGTATCTACCCCCAGTTGTAAGCAGCTGTGGGCTCCAGTTCTTTTGCTGGGTACCCCCTCCATAGGGCTTCATCCCAAATAATAAATCTTGTGCTGGTGTTGAACTGTCTTCCCACATATCCATTCTGTGCCTTTTTCATTCTAACAGATAGTGCCAAAACCCAGAATGGACATGTAGGTTCAACTCCCAGCTCTCCAAACTTGCAACCTGGAAAGAAGTGGACAGCAGCAGCTCTTCCCATGTTCACTTTTGGATCCTAAGTGGAGGCTAGAGTACTCCTCCCCTATCCCCTACTGCCTCTCTCTCTTTTCACTGATCAGTCTCCCACCGTTTCCTTTCTTTCCTTTGTTTGACAGCTCTGCCAGAGACCATCTTCCCATCGTTGGACCTCTATCCAACACTGGTCTTCAAATTTTGGTGAGTTTCTTCTCCATTAGGGTTTCTCTCTCACTGCCTGTCCTACTGTGGATATCCTTCTGTGGACCACAGCAAAACCACAGCCAGGCAAGAGATTTCATCCATCCACCAACTGGGTGCATTCACCTGCTATTTTCTGGGGACGCCTAGAAAAATCCAGGTGCACACACATGTCATAGGCTCTTGGTTCGCAGTTGGTACACTCCTGCCCTCTGATAAGTCCGTCTTACCAAATAGGACCACTGTGGGAATTACTCACCGCCTCTCAATTTCAAACCCTAGTTCTACAGGAATCATCTTGATTTCAGACCTTTGGTCTCTCAGGAATTGTCTCAGTTTCAGATCCTGAGTCTCACAGAAATTGTCTCCACTGTGCCAAACAGAACACTTTCAATTTCAGACCCTGGTCTCACAGAAATTGTCTACTATATTATGGTCTGGCACCAATCCACAAAAATGGGTCAGAAATCATCCAAGCCCCCATGGATAGTCCACTAGAATTTCTCTTCTGAAACCTTCAGACTCTGGGTCTCACAAAGACCATTAAACCCAAACAGCTAATTTTCTACTGGAGCACAATTTGGCCTCAATGTAAATTGGATAATGATAATTATTGGCCTGAACAGGGCACTTTCAATTTCCAAATTCAGCCTGATCTCAAAAATTCCTCCAATGCAATGGACATGGTCTGTGGTCCTTCTCTTCTAGGCCTTTGTTTGTTTCTGCTCTAGACTCTCTCTCTCTCTCTCTCAATCGTGTTCACCTTATTATATTCTCCTTCTAAACAAAAATCCACACCCTCTCCCTGCAGGCTTCTCTGTCTTCCCTTGAAGTGGTCTTTCCGCCTCTGACTGACTCAGTTCTATGGCATCCTTTCCTTTTTTCTTATCTCACAAGATATGAATAGTGTTTGATTTTGAAACTCTTCTCTCTAAATCTGTTTCAGCCATGATGGAGGTTACTTTCACCCCTCCTACTCCATAGTCTGCTCCTGTCTCCTCTCACAGACTGGCCATACAAGAAAGGGAAAAAAGTCATGCTCAAGTCACAATGTCAGTTCTCTCAGCCTCCTGAGTGACTCACACAGACCCAGGACTACAAACATAAAATCAATTGGAAATCTAAATGACACGTGGCTGATGATTAGAGCTACTTTCTAGCCCGACCTCCTGAATTTTCTTGCCACCTAAAATTAAGCTTCTAAATCTGCCTAAACCCTCTACTAACAGTTTAATCTAAAGTCTTCAGTATCAAAGAGTACACTCAGCATTAACGTAATTGTTTTGAATGTCATTGTGTGAGTTCTGTGTGTGTCTATTGTATGATTAACTTATTAGAGGTAAACAGTAGCCTTAATCTGTTTCATTTTGTCAGAAGCATAGTTTACATTGAATTCTTTTATAATTGGTTCTATTAGCAAAGGCATTTAAACTGTTGTAAGGGAAGATTTTTACCAAAATAATTACCCATGTTTTCTATTGATCTTGTCAGGCTTTTAAATACTTAGAAAACTAAACCTTAAACTAGATCAGAGTTCATTTAAGTATTTGCTCATATAAAGGTCTCTTAAGGGATCACCTTATAATTGTGTGATGAAACAACTATTACTTGAAGTAAATCTAACAATTAGTGCACTATAAATTTATGACTAAAAGTATGTAGAGGTATGTGTCTAGATTTTATCTAAATATTGTACAAAATTTGCAGTTAAAAGTGTGTCAATTTAATGTATGTAAAATGACCAGCTAAAGCGCTCTTTTTTTCCAAAAGTGTTACATTTGTCTTAGCCAAATAAGTGTTACTAAAAAAAAAAAAAAAGTGTTACTGTCTATATAATGTACTTGTGCACTAAGAAATAAGCTTATTTGGGATCACTAGCACTGTCCCCCTAACTTACAAGAGATCTAAAGTTTTGACTTTTGTTAATGTACGCCTATTATCTTACCAGTCAAAAACTCTAAATTTTATTCCAAGAAAAAAGTTAATTTTAATTGTTGCTTCCTCCCTTATAAATTACAATATACTTATGTTCCCCAAATATGTCTTCCAAAATACAAAACTTAGAAAGAAACCTTTACAATATAGATGTTCTCCAAATTAAAACTGTTAATGATACTAGACTTTTGCAGCTTTGTGTCAGTGTGCTCCTAATTGTATGAAGCAGCACTTAGTGTTGCTGTTTTAATGCTGTCAGTCATAATTATTTTCCTAAAATGCTGTCTGCAGTGGAAATACTAGATGTTCTGACAATTCCCAAATAAAATTGTATTTTAACCATGACTATTTTAAGTCTTGTCATTCACAGTTTGGGTCCTTCTCTGGAGCATTTGCAATCAAACCTCCAAAATGAGTCAGCCTTTTAGATATTTGCTTTGGTATTTTCCTTGTAAAACTTTTAACTGTTGTCTGTTGACATTCTGTAGCATTTTTAAGATTTCAGAATGTCATCTACAGTCCAAACAGAACTAAAACTGAATGCCAGGTAAGCCCACTTGTTTTAAACCTCTTTTGTTGATTATGATTTGACTAAACAGGTCTTAATTGGCACTGATTACCACCTGACCTGCCAGATGCGTTCCCCCTCCAATGTGGGACCTGACCAAGATATTCAGGAAAAGCTGTTCCTGGGGTTCTGGCTGTGGTCTCCAGCTCTCTTGCTGGGGACCTCCCCTCCCCTTCTCAAATAATAAGCTCTGTGCTGGTGTTGAACTGTCTTCCCGCCTACCTATTTGGTGTCTTTTTCATTCTAACAGAAGTGTGGGTAACCTGCAGCCCTACAGCTTGCTATTAGTGATTAAGTGGGAACAATCCTGTGGTGTCTATGATAACTACAGATAGCTAGTCTCATAACTGAATTGCAGGACACCTATTGGTCCCTGGAGTAGTGGAGAATGGGTTGCTGTGGAATCCAACCCTTGGCTATAGAGGTTTAAAATGGGAAATCAGGGTAGGATTGTGGGTGGGCAAAACTTTTTCAGGAATGATATTTTGTAGATAAGCAAATATCTGATTTTCTTCCCTTTTGTCATGCTATTACTTATCAGTTATTTTCTGGCATACATTTATAAGAACAATCTTTCCCTAACAAGCCTTTATTTATTCTGTGTATTTTTATAGATAAAAACATTGACCCTTTACATCTTTCTCTGTTTCAAAATAGAAATGTAATAGCCCCAGACACCTTGAATGTGAACAATGAACTTTTTTATCAGATGCCACCTGAACACATACACTTAACTATAATTGTATCTGTCTCCATTGTTTTGTTTTGTTTTAGTTTTGGTAGTCTTGGGGTTTGAACTCAGGGCTTCATGCTTGCTAGGCAGGTGCTCTACCACTTGAGCCATGCCTTCAGCCCTCCATTACATTCTTATTAACGTTCAAATGGTTGTCCATGGTAGCCCACTGCTCCTGAGATTACTGGTATGAGCACTCACATCTTTGTTTTGTACACTTCCTGCTCCAGTCCTGGAATCCGCCATTTCTCCAAGCAGCTCTTGTTTTCCTTTAGTGAAATACAGAGACTGCAAGCACTGTGGACGCACATTGGTATGTTCTGGCTTCTAGACGTCCAGTGAGTATATCTGGAAAATTAATTTCTTTTCAAAGATAAAATGTGTATGAGTTGATACTGATATTTCCCATTTAAATCCAGTGCTTTTACTTAACTTTATCTTTCATCTGTTTCTCTTTCCTCCCACACAGAAAATCTCAGTTCCCAATGAATCAACATAATTACTCATTTCATTTGTGCCACAATTCATGTGCAACAATCTTAGAATAAGAATACAACACTGCCTCTAACAATGTGGTTACTGAAAATATCTTAAGATGTTTTGCTGCAATTCTTTTTGCCTTGTCATATAAATCACTAGGAATATAGAATCAATTTACTGCACTGAAAGTCCTTGAAGTTATATTACCAACTTGGTAACTTTCTTTCTCTTTCTTTCTTTCTTTCTTTCTTTCTTTCTTTCTTTCTTTCTTTCTTTCTTTCTTTCTTTCTTTCTTTCTTTCTTTCTTTCTTTCTTTCTGTCTCTCTCTCTCTCTCTCTCTCTCCTTCCTTCCTTCCTTCCTTCCTTCCTTCCTTCCTTCCTTCCTTCCTTCCTTCCTTCCTTCCTTCCTTCCCTTTCTTTTTCTTTCTTTCTAATGCTACATTTGCTTTTTAGGCACTTTTTTTTAAAATTTAATTTTATGCTTGTTATAATTATGTAAAAATTTCAAAGTCAAATTTACAAAGCAAGATATATACAAATAAGACTATGCCTGTCTCTCGTCTTTTCACACTACTTCCTCCCTCCCCATTGATTGCATTTTTAATAGTTTTTTCCTTTTTTAAAAAAATGTATACTACGTATTTATTAATTTCTTACATCTACACTTTTTTTTCATTTCCCATAGTCAGCCTATTACACTGTGTAGAGGTACTTCCTCTGTCTTATTTGCAAGTGTATAGTGCCCTATCATATGGACAAACCATTTTTTATCCTGTAACAGGGAGGAGGATCAGAAGAAAACAGTGTAAGCCTGAGTTTTGAGAAAGTAGCAGGGAGGTAGGGATGGCATAGCAGAGAGAGAAAACCTGAGGAATTTGAACATGAGGAAGGTCACATAGCACTGGGGAGGGGAAAAAGTCACGTAGCACTAGGGTAAAGTAGCCAATTAAATTAAATATAACCATATATGGATTAAACCTTGCTTTTGCTTCTATAACCTGCTTGCAAGGGTATATAAGGTGAGACCTCTTTGTTCTCGGGGCTCAGCCTTTCGACATGAGTCTTTCCGCTGAGTCTGTGCTGGCACAATAAAATCTTGTTTCCTGCTAAATTGCCTCAGTGTCCCGTATCTCAGCTAGCAACTTCCCACAACGATCCAACCAGTATCTCAATGGTGAATCTGTGGATATTTATACTCTTTTGCTATTACTTGTGCTTGTGTTTTTGCCAGTATAGCTTAAGGATAGATATTTTGAAGTGGTTTTGCCAGATGAAAGAATAAATTCATACATAAATTTACTAAATATTTTTTCTTAGTGTTGACTACCTTGGAATGTAAAAGTTCACTATTCAAAGTTCAAGTCCATCAGCACTAATTTCTAAGTTTGATGTCAGTTTTCAATAAGCTCTTAGTACTGGTAAGAAATCTTTATTTTTTCATAACCATTCTATTCTCTTTGCTAGAAGCATTCAATGTTTTGGGAAATTTTTAATATGACCTAATTTATTGTAAAGATAACATAAAATTATCACACAAAATTTTTATAAAATTTTAGAGTTGAAACTTATTAAAAAATTCTTCTTCATAAAAAGGAGGAGGGAATCAATATTAAACAAATAATCATGATTATGAAGTACTTATTGGCAGAGCTAGTATTAGAATCCAGGTCTCATCCTCTAGGTCTTTCATCTTCCTCTGAGATTCTCCAGCTGCAATGATAGAGAAGACATGATTTCATAGGAAAATTATAGTTCCACTCTCTGGATCTTGATTCCATGGTCAGTAATTTGACTCCATGATAATTCAGTTTGGTACCTTGGGAAGTTAAAAAAAAAAAAAGGGTTTTTTTGGTGTGTGTTTAATCGTGCATATTTTGAAACAGAATGAAAACAATGATCACATGATATTTTAAATGACAAAATATAGGGCCCCATGTAGTATGTGACATCCCTAGAACTCCAGGGCTCCAGTTTATTCTCTTATTCTCCTGTGCCTGAGGGCACTTCATCATAGCTGTGCTGCCTTCTCCTTGGTTAAGAAGGCCAGAATGCCGCTCCCTTTATCTATTACCTAAATGTGACTCAAGTGGGGCCATATCATCTCTGGGGAGAAGGTAAACCAGCAGCTTCTTCATTTCATTTCGTTTCTCTTCCTTGTTGATATACCTGACCAAACTCAGGGAGGATTTGAAAATGCCAAGTACCACATTGGTGGAAATGATCCCTGTGAAGGAGGCTCACATTTTAAGGAACCATGAAAGACAAAGTGATAGCAAGGAACAGATAGAATGTGGGGGGTGGGTCCATGATTCAAACTAGGAAGAGACAACCAATCAGCAAGGTCCACAGAGAAAGTGGCCAATCAAAAGTGACTTAACCTGAGGTATTAAAAACTTGGTCTAAACCCTTTCTCTATGTGCGACATATGCTCTTTGCATAGCTGCCCGCCATTCCATCTTCTTTTAATGGCATCCAAATAAATCTGTTTTCTCCTACTCTCCATCTTAGTAAATTTTTTTACCAACCTACAGCTTCCCAAATCTCCAATTCCAAATATACTGGAGGAAATGTATGTACTTACTCCTGTGCATGTACTTCTCTATAGTGATTTCTTACAAATCTAAAGCTTGAATAAAAGAAGCTCAAAACAGAAAGAAAGGCTGTAAACATCTGTCTGCACATTTTGTTTTGAAGTTAACTATTAATTTCCTTGGAGTTAATAATAGATGAAAGTTGTAAAGTTCTCTTGCTTACAATGTTTATACCTTTCTGATTCAACCTTTTCAACCTTAAGTATCAAAGCACACATTTAGGTGGTACAAAATGTAAGCAGAGACTATTTACTATAGGTAAGGTCTGTTCTGATTGGTTTGTGTCTTTGTATTTTGGTTATGAGATGCTGGAATTGAAGCTCACTGTGTTCAGCAAATTGGGACCTTCTAATCACAGGTCACAGGAAATGGTGTTTATATAGTATTTTTCCTCTGATAAATTATTTTTGCATATTCTAGTCATCTGAATTATATACCAACAAAGAAAAATGTGACTAAGTCAAATTAATATAGCTGGCTTTGCCAAAAAGCTCTAGGAGCATGTCTAAATAATTAAGATCAAAAGTTCTGAGGATTGTCCTTAATGGATGATTTTAGAGACAAGCCTTCTTGCATGCAACTTCCTGTTAACAGTCTGCATGTTTGTGCTCTGGGAAGCAATAGTAGTTTTTGAATTGGAAAGTTGCTTAAGCCCTCACGCAACAGAGCTAGTGGCTTAAAAGCAGTGGAAAAATAAGATTGGCTGGGAAAGGCATTAGGGACGTTTTTAATGTTTTTGGATCTTTTGCTACAATATGCTTTTAGTTATTTGATCACCAAAATGTGCCTTTTTTTTTTTCCAATTGAGGATTTGCATAAAGTATCTGTTTGACTAGAACAACTGAAAAGTTTTCAGGATAAAATAGCACAAAATGGTGAACAGTGTCCACGCTGGACAAGGGGGTGACAAGCCCATTTGTTGTACCCCAATACTTACATTGTTCAGAAGTTTTTAGTGCATCATGGAATTGATGGATCCATTTTGAGAACCTGCAAAAGTGTGAGAATGGGGAACAGTCACTTATGATACCACACTTACTTTATACCCTGTAAGCTAGTATTTGTGGTGCAAGTACAAGTGGTACTGCCACACTGTAAACATAACTGAGTAACTCAGTACCTGGTACCAGGTGAGGACACACATCTCCTGGGAGCTGTCACCTTTCTTTACCATCTCTCTTTCAATCCATGCAGCTTAGTAACATGTTTCACCCAATCAACATACAGCACTTTGTGGTGTGGTTCAGCACAGAATTCTGGTAAGTATATTTTGTTTTCTTGTATTTCCCATAATGTTTTGGTACCTCTTCTTTTTTTTTGAGTCATTTGATTTTTTTTATTAATGTTTTAATTTAAATGATGTTAGTTGACACCTTTTGAAGAGTGACCCCTTCTAAGTAGGCCGTTGGAAACAGCCTGACTGGCTCCTATAGTGGATGTGAAGTAAGACCTGGATGTCTCAGTCAGAACTCAGTTCTGAGTCCCAGTTCTCTGCCACTTACAAGTTGTGTGCCCCAAACAACTTAGCTTTTATAAGCCTCAAATTTCTCATCTGTAAGATGGCAATAACTATATAATGTATAAACTGGTCAGGGAAAGGTTGAAATGTACAAGTGAAAGTCGAAGAGATTTCATTATCTCTGGGATCCTTGTCTCTATTACTTTGAAATAAGTTTATTATTATTGTGAATAAATATAATTGCTGATATCTAACAACTAACTTATGGAAATGATAGTTTTGCATAGTTTAATCTAATGTTAAATTGATTATCAAAAATTTGAAAACAGGCCTATTCTGTGCAGTGTGTTTACTGGGCACTCTGCTCACTTACGGTGTTGTGAGACCTGAGAAATTACTACAAGCTATGCCTGCAGTGGAGTATCAGGTTTTTATTAGATACTTTCTGTGCCTGAGAAAGCTCAATATTAGGGGCAGCTGAGGCTGGAGAATTGCAAATCAAGTCTGGGTTATTTAGTGAGACCCTGTTTCAAAAAAAGAAAGAAAGAAAGAAAGAAAAACATACTGCTCTCTACTTGCTCTTTTTGTACTTCATTTGTGTCCCTGTGATTTTCCTAAGCAGGAATCATCAGGTCACCACCAATGTTGGAAGATAACCTGTATATTGAATACGCTACTTAAAGCATTTCAATTTCTAAAACTTTTTCCCTTGGAAGGAAAGGAAAAGAGTGTGGTGTGTCTTCCATGATAGCCAATGAATGTGGAAACTTTGGATACGCACACTAAGCATCTCGCTTAGAGACTTTGGGCAAGAATCACAAAGTAATCTCACTTGCTGCAAAAGCCAAAATGAAAATCAGTTGTTTCTTCTTTCTTTGCCAATTCAAATGGCATACTCTGGCCTGCAGATCTCAGAGTTTTAAAATGTGTTTCCAGCAAGGAATTGCTTTCATGTTTGTATTTTGTATTCTCTTTGCTAAATCTGGATCTTTTCTTACAATGTCCTTCTTGCATCCTGTCCAGGAGCCCTTTGTAGTTTGGAAGAGTTCTGTTTCCTCTTAATGGAAACCAAGCTCCCAGTTTTCACTTACCTAAATTTCTTGCTGCCTTTATACATGTGGCCACGCCTTGCCAAAATATACTCTGAAGAATGAACTTCATTTGGGCAAATGCCATGAAATCAAACTGTTTATGAGTCTTCACATTCCTGATTGAGTGCTTCAGAATTCCATTCTTAAATTTTTCGATAAGGAGGCTAGTAAAGAGACTCTTACCCATGCAAACAGCAGCAACGGGGAGAAACAAAACAAGTATACAAAGTTGAGAAGTAGTTGTGATTTCTTTTCTACTTTATTATGTCCTAAAATTAGACTGCCTGCGAGGCTTTTGGAAACAAGAGACTGTTTGCTTTCCAGAAGTTGGGAGAAGAGCTTGGAGGAAGAAGTCAGTCAGTATTGGTATGCATTTGTTCTCCTTCCTCCATCATGGATGCAGAGACAAATGAAACATAACTCCTGCCCCGAAGGATTTTCTCATTCAGTTAGAGAGGAAAAGAAAAGAATCATGAAGTAGAATGCAATGTGCACAGATTGCCATGGACAAGCAAGGGAGGACACTAAAGTGTTGAAGGAGCAGATACTTTATCTGTGTCCTACAAGAAGAGCAGGAAAAAAGTTAACAAAGATGTAAATTAACACATTTTGGCCTAGGATATATGTGCAAAAGCATAAGAGCTGGTTCTCAAACTCATGACCACAAAAAAAATTTAACTGACATTGATGCTTGAGTTGTATCCCTAGAAATTATGATTTAGTTGGTATAGGGTTTGATCTGGTCACAGATGCTCCTTTAATCATCAAACTGTACTACTTAGTTTGAAGCAATCTTATAAACTAGCCTCTCTCTGGAATGCAAATCTTGTGCGAGATAAGGTTTGTAAAGTAAATGGAGTTCGCTGCCTCAAGCTCAGACTTAAAACCAAAGGAACTGGACTGTCCCTTAGAGAGTTTTCTGTAGATGAATGACAAAACCAAATTTGTATGTTAGAATGAGAACTGTGATAGATGACAGTGAATGGATGGACTGTGGATGTAACATTGAAAGTATATGTATGGGTGGACTGGGGAGGGGGATGATACTGGAAAAAGGAAATAAAGAGACTTCTTAGATAGAGATACTGGGAATCAGAAAGAAAATGATGACAGAGCTAAAGTGGTGGCAGGGTCCGTACCTATTGCATCCTGGTGTGCATGGGGACACACCTAGGTAAGCTTCACCCTTAAATCCCTCATTTTCCAGGTTCTATGATAAAAGAAAAGCTTTGTCTGAATTACCTGGATAACCATTCCCTATGATTTCTTTCATTTTGCTTATGGAGAATAATCCTCAAGGAACTGCTGCTGGGGCTCAAAGCTAATCAGAGTGGCAAGCATCTTTTAATAAAGAAATGAGGTAATTCAATGGCTTTTCTTTCCTTCCTTCCTTTTTGCAAGCAGAGGCACATTTCTTTGCTTTTATTCCCCTTGCTCCCCTGAAAGTTATAGCAATTTTTAAAAAGACCTTTTGCCTGAGTTTGCTGAGACTCCAACTTTCTTAAGGAAACCACCAGCCAGTGGGGTGGAATTACCTCTCCCTGAGGAACTAAACCCACAGCCAGCCTTGTGTTGTCCTGGACATGTATTTTTCTTGACCCACAGGAAATCTGATTTCTTCTGGTATAGACTTTCAACTGCTAAAATGCTTGCAAGTTACCTATCAGAATAATTGTGGCCAGAAGAGATGTAGCAATAGTTTCTGACTAATTGGCAGGGTGAGCTCTGGCTTATGTAACAGTTACCTCTGGCAATTTGGCCCAACACCCCTTTTGGCAGCAGCACTGTGGTATTTTTAATGGCAGGAGCTTGGCCAGTGTTCAGCCAATCAGCCTTTTCATTTTACTGGCTGCAATTAGAGTTACTGTTTCTTTCACCTTGTTTCCAGCCAGATCTGGTTCTGTAAATATGTCACTTGGGGTTTGCATAGAGTTGTGTTCTGCCTCAGTGCCTTAAATCTATTATTTCATTTCAAAAAATCATTTTTACCTTCATACAGAGGCCCCATGATGTATCTGACCTTAATCCCAGATGTCAGTTGGACCTATAGAGAAGGAGTTAGAATGGCCCCAGCTTTTAATAACCCTTTACAATTTGGAAAGAGGATTTCAGGATTGTCAACAGAGGAAAGTAGCCAAGCTCCATTAGGAGCTGCCCTATGAGCCTCCCTCTCTTTACACCCTGGGAGCCATCAGCTGCTGTCAAAGAGGTACAATGTTTCCTGAAAGGGTAGACAAGGAAAAGGGGGTTCCTTCCTTTCTAGAATTCAGTGTCTGCCTTTACCTTGTAGCATTATTGACTGTGGATGAAACGGAGCCTCCTTATTACCCTTGGCCAAACCTATTGCTTTAAAATAGGCTTCATATTAAAGAGAAAAACAATGTATTATGCAAAAACTAGTTTTAAAAATCACAAATATTCTTCTCTCCAGACAGGAAATGAAGATGTCCTTTGTTTTAGCTTTTCTGAGGAATTGAGAGCAAGATAATGGGGGAGGACTCTTGAGAAGTATGAAAAGAGAAACTCTCACCATCCCTCCAGGAGAGCAAGAGAGGTCTACACTGTTCCCTCTGCCCGTCTCCCTCAGAGTTAACAGGTGCACAGCATCACAAATGTTTGGGGCAAGCAAAAAAAATCAATAGGTATGTTATGTTATGAGTTTAAATATGGTCTGTCTGCCAAAGGTTCATGTGTTGGAAGCTTGGTCCCCCGTGTGCCAATGTGGCAGGTGATGGTGTTAGGTAGCAGTAAGCCATGAGTGATAGGTGAGGCAAGATAGATAGGTGAAGAGAAAGGGAAATTGTGTTATTTTAATAAATATTAAAAGGGCTAGAGTCAGATATTGGAATAAGGAAGTAAAAACTAAAAAGCCAGAGCAGCTCGCTAGCCTCTTCCCATATCTTTTTAGATGTTAAGTTACAAGAACAAACATAAAGGCTGTCTGCATCTGCCTTTCCCTTTGAGACTTAACAAGGTGCAAGTCTCCTTAGATGGATAGAGGAACGAAAAAAAAAAAAGACATGTCAAGCAAAGGGAAGTCCTAATACACCCCTTGTTCTTGTGTTTTGGGCAGGCCTATCCTATTCTAGCACCATCTTAGTCACCCAGAGCTATTATTTTAATGATAAGAGGTTGCTAGACTTGACTATATGTATTCCCCCAGCTCAGAAAAATACAAGACTAGACATAAGGACCATCATTTTAAGTCTTTACTTCCATTTCCTGCTTGGTAGCGGGAAATATTTCTCCCTTACCCCTCATTTCTCTCTTTTATCCTGTTACATTAAATTCCTTTTTTAATAAACCTTAATATTACTTTCACTACATTTTCATGTCTTGCCTGACTTCTTCTCTCAGCCAATACAAGGACCAAGGTAGATATCTGGGTTTGTGGCAGGAAGACGTGGAGGGGGAAGAGAGATTAATGAGTGCTACAGTAAAACAAAGGAAAACAGGAGTTGGGGAATGTTACCTGGAAACCAGAGGAAGGTCACCTAGCCCCAGAGGTTAAAACAGCCAATGAAATCCATGTGATTATGTATGAGACAAGCTTTTACCAACCCCCCCCCCCACCATTTTTGTAACCTGCTCTAAATGGTATATAAGGAAGGCCCCCTTTGTTCTTGGGGCTCAGACTTTGGACATGAGTCTGCTGAGTCGCTACCGGCTTGCTTAATAAACTTGCTTTTCAAAAGCTTTGGTGCCCTCTCAGTTGTTCTGAACCCTACTGCAACAGGTTGACTTTTGGTAACAGTGGAACCTTAAGAGGTGAGGCCTAGTGGGAAGTAATTAGGTCACTGAGGGCACTGCTCTAGGAAGGAATTAGTGTAGTTCCCGTGGGACCTGGCTAGTTTTTCAAAGAAAATTGTTATTTAAAAAAAAAGCAAGACTGATAACCTCCCACCTCTTTACTCTGGTTTTCTCTTTTGCCATGTGATCTCTCCTTTTCATCTGAGCTCCTGCCATGGTACAGTCCTCTACTGGGCCCTCATCAGAGACCAAATCAATGGTGTCGCCTGTTCTTGGACTGTCAGACTCCAAAATGCTAAGCTAAGTAACTCTTTATCAATGCAAAATGGACTCATCCATGCTACTACAATAGTTTGGAAGATATGTACAGAAAGTCTACAGGTGTCAAGAATAAATTTTGAATATATATGTCTAAATATTTCCTACCCAAATTATATTGAACAGTAGAACAGCCTACCTCTTGTATGTCTCTTGTTTGGATGTATCCTTCATATTCTGAGGGTAGCATGGCAGTTTTTCCAAATTAGGTAATAATGAACTGGGTAAAACCTGCTAATCTCCATTTTAACAGTGGGGAGCCATCTTAATCTCCTGTGTTATCAGCATCCATCCTAGGGACTGGGAATACAGAGAATAATGGGAGGGCATGGGACAGGCTAACAAGAAATCTACCAGTTACCTTCCATCTCCTCCATCTTTAATCTTTACCCACACATGACTAAAGGATGGATCAGCAGAAACACTTGAATTTGGTAAAATTATTTGATTCAAATCCTGCTGCAATATTTAGCACTCTGAAGAGAGAATTAAAAAAAAAATCCAGTTGGCATCAACCTAAATGGGTGTTTTTTCTGGCACACATATGCAGGCAAAGTAAGCCGAAATTATAAAGTTAAATAATTCATGAGCATGTCTAATGCTTTATTGGGAACCAGTGATTATTTTATTATCCAAATTTTAACCCTTGCCTCTCAAGAGGGAAAGTGGCTTAGAAAATCTCAAAGGAAAACCAAGTTGACTGTGGAGCCATAGAACAGTGGGAAATGTTGAATTTTTTTTCACGGTGAATTTTCTTTGACCAATAGAAAAAAATAGTCAATGAATCTGCACAAAGTATGCTACTTGGTAAATTATCACAAAATGAAGATCCCTTTGTACATCACCAAGATTAATAAATAAAACATTTCCAGGACTTCAGACTTCCTGAGGCTTTCCCGTAGTCACTAACACCCTCCAAACTTCTAGCATCTTAGGTTAGTTTTAACTGGTCTTAGACTTTTAACAAATACAATGATACAGTACTTGTGTCTGAATCCTTTCCCTCTATGATTAACAATCATTTATATTGTTGCATATAAGACTACTAGAGCCATTTTTATTGCTGTACAATATTTGACTATACTGCAACCTATGCTACTATTGATGGACTTTTCAATTATTTTCATCTAGGTCTATTATAAATAGTGCAATGAATATTTTTATGCATGATATATAAGGGTCAGATTGCTGGGCCATTAGATCTGCAGATGTTAGCTTTAATAGTCACTGTCAAGGAACTGTTAAAATTTATAATCATTAAATTCTTCCACTAGAAATGTAGGAATTCCAGTCACACAATATCCCTGCCAATGTTAAATAGTACACACACACACACATATAGAGAGACAGTGTTGTCTGCATTCTTTCAAATATCAGTGTATTTATATCCATGCTCAAACACTTTTATTGGTATCTTGTTAAGGTTTTAGTTGTTGTTTTCTGAATAAAATAGTGATATTTGAACACTTTTTCACATGTTTATTTGCCTTTTGAATGTCTTCTTTTCTGAAGTTCCTACTTAAGTCCTTTGCACCTCTATTGACTTTTCTGTCTTAAAATTATTTGTAGACTTTATTTTCTTTTCCATTTCTTAAATTTTCATTTCATTTTTATAGACTTAGCTTTTTTAAGTTCAAATACATCAATCACAGATATTTTAAAAGTCTATGTTTGATAATACAAACATCTCTTATCACCCATGTAATTTATTTTATTTATCTGTTCCTCTTCATGGGTTTTGGTCAAATAGTCCTGTGTTCTGATACACAATGAAATGTTATGACCTGCCAAACCGAAGTAATTTTAGTAAAATTAAGGGAGAGAAAAGAGAAATTTCATTCTGTGAAGTTTGAATTATTTCCTGTTCATCCTTCCTTCCATTGCATTGGCTTTTGGCAGTCCCAGTAGAAAGTGTATCTGGTGACCAGTAATGCTTCTTTTCTGAAAGACCTGCAACTTTACGTCTCTCTAATATTTGTAAGAGTGCCAAGCAAAACTGTTTATCTTCTCTTTCTCTTCCTGTTTGACTTTTGAGGATCTTGGTTCCATTCTTCTTATGAATGGCAAATGCATCATGGGGAAACCTGCTGGGAATATTTAAATCCCTTGAACACATTCTTCTTTCTGGGGCCATGATCCCTCAAGTCTGCTGCTTTGTAGCTCTCTGGTGCTTTTGTTCTTATTTTTCAGTGTGAAATTTGCTTGATACTAATCTCTCACAATTTTAAGTAGTAGTCTCTAAAGGTAATTGTTTTTTTCTCCTATCCCTTATATCAGCCTGTGAATCCTTAAGGTGTTCCCTTTTATCTCTATCCTGAGGACCACAGCTTTAGTTTTGGTTGCAGTCTTCTACTGCCTACTCGCTACCAAGGGTCAGCCAATACATCTCTTTGCTTTATTTGTTTTGTACTGAACTGCACACCACTTTCAGTGTAACTCATAACTCCCTTAATTAAAACTAACTTGCAATTTACATCACCTATAAAATAAATGTCCAAGTTCTACAGAGGGTGCCTGCTCATTGCAGTAGAAAGAAACTGATACACAATTAAAAGTTATAAGATTTCATTAATGAGAAAGAATTTTCTGAAAATCTGACTCATCTGATTATACAAGGCAGGAGATGATTCAGAGGATTCTTAGAGTTAAGTTTAGGTTTGGGGTCCCTGGAATCCTGTGGAAATGTATAGCCAAGGCAAATACTTATTGATGAGTGAAGAGACAGGCTGGTAATTTTCAATGTTTTTTTTTCCCTTAAATCATGTGTAGAACTACTCTTAGCCTAATTCTAGAGATACCTTAACTCTATTAGAGTATTTAGCAAATAACAGAAGTGAAAAGCACCATCAATCAACTCTCAGTGTTTAGGATGAGATCAAGTGAAACCAAAGGCAGTTCTTCAAGGATAGCATAGCATCACTGAGCAGGTCCAGATTTCAGAACTGCATCTTTACATTTCATTACATACTCTTCATTCTGTTTCATCAAAATACCTGCCATGTTTTCTCCTTTTTCATATATTTATATGTATTCTTTCTGTCTGGAGCCCCCCCTTCCACTCTTCTCTCTAGAAAATTCCTACTAACCAATCTTGCACATATCAACCCATGTGCTGCCTCTCTTGTAGATTTGGTATCTTTGCCTCATAGTAAATAAAATTGGCCTTCCTCCTTCTCTGTTTGCATAAGATTTTTGCAAAGTACTTCTATTGGGCATTTATTTCTTTGTGCTTATTTCTAATTTTCTGGCAAAAATAGGAGTTATTTAAGGGCGAGTCTTCAAATTATTTCTGTGTAAACCTATAATCAGAATAGCACTTAGAACATGGGATGAATTTAATAAATATTAGCTACATGAAAAAATTCCAATATTATCAAGTTAGATGGCTCAGAAACTGATTAATTGCCTGATCAGGTATCCGGCAAGAGAATAGGTACTCAGTTACATTTCTGAACTAATGAATCATATTAAGTACTAGGTAAAAATTTTGTTTATTTTGAAGATACAGTTTTATTTTATTTTATTTAAATAAAATAAACTTCCAAACAATAAGCTCAATCTTATGTTAGAAGATGTTGAGAGGTTTATAGTAGGTGAAAATAATTTGGAATAATTTTGGGGGCAAATTAAAACTAAATTCTTCTTCACAATATGGACAAAATTAAGGACATTATAGGGTATAGATAATTTGAGAAAAATCAGTTCTCTATAAAGTCTAATAAAAATTTGTCAAGTGTCTGAATATGTAATATATCTCAAATATTAGACTGATGAGTCATGCAATGTGTACTCTGCAGATCTTGAAAATTTAAAGAGAAACATACCCACCTCTCTGTGAAGACTTCATACTACACAAGCAGGGCTCTTTTGCTCAATGAAAAATCTTTGGTAAAACTTCAGGGACATATTTTTATTCACATAAAAATTTAGTTTAGGGGGTATATAATTGTAGTTGTTCAGTAGAGAAACTGCAGGTCAAATTGTATTTTGCCAAAAGGTAAAATGACAAGTTTGAAAACTCAGGCAAATGGAGCAGACTGCTTTTTAACTAATGAAGTTTACAGTGTCTACATTTTAGGTACAGAAATCAGGACTGTTGGCAGCTTTGCATCCTGTTCAATCTCCACCTGTGTAAAAAAGTTGAAAGGCAAGTGTCAGCTTAATTGGACCACATCCATGTCTTCAACTGACTTTCTGTACGAAGGTAATTGCAGAGTTCATAGCATAGTTTGTTTATCCAACAGCTGGTAGAATAAAAGGAAAATAACCTACCAATCCTGCATTATTGAGAACTTTAGATCTATAGATGTTTATATGTTTTGAAAATATGTATTCAGGCATATTTCAATTTAAAATGGCTGTCTTTGAAAAAGTTTGATATTAGTCATTGTAATATTCTTTTTACAGCTATAACTTCATAAACTACTACTGCTTGTCCAGATCCACATGCCAAACCTATTAAATTCATAATTAAAAATTACACATTTGTAATAAAAATTGTGCATTAAATATGATTGTCATGCTAAAAATTGAACAAAAGGATACTAAAATTTAACTTATTTTTGTTATTAATATAAATTCTTGAGAAAAGTAAAAATACTAAGAGACGTATACAACTTTATCCAAATTTGTTAAGGAACTGTTAAAGGGATTTATATTTTGAGAATGCCAATTATTTATTATTCCCAACTTCATATCAAAAAGTTTTTTCCTTGATAGCAGTACATCAAAGGACTATGTTTTCAGCCAGGGTTGGATTGATATTTGACTCACTAATGGGAAATGAGAAAAAAAAGAAGAAAGGCTTATTTTAAAAATATAGTTAGGATAAAAAATAAGTATATATTTTAGAAAGAGATTAGTAAAAAGGTAGTGAAAGACAGGATACATAGAGAGGGCTGAGTTAAGTTAACTTGTAATAAGACAAAAATCAGTTATCTGAACAATTTTCTACTTTTTTCTAGTTGATTTTTTCAACTTTATATTCACTGATGCTGGGTCGGATATATCCACAAAAACTGGGGAAGGGGTGGGCAGAGTTGACTCAGAAATACAGGTACAATTACGTATGGTCACAGGGATGAGGCTAGCAGAGAACACCAAGCATTAGGAAGCAGGTGTAGAAACTTGTTAATATGTTGAAATTATGAGTTTGGGTTGAGAAATTGTGATAGATTTCTGAACTGTGATAGAAGTAGTAAGTATATATCGAGGACATGTCAGCAGTGTCTTCTGGTCCTGTCAGGAACCACATCTGTGGACTCATCACCTACTTATCCTTGGTCTTGACAAGAATTGTCATTTTATGGCAGCTGTCTGGGGCAGGGTGAAGAAAGAGTGGGTGATGGTATTTCAGCAGACTCCATTTCCCATGGAAGGAGGAAAGAGAGAACACTTTCACCAGGATGCAGCTCTCCCTACAAGCTAGTAGCAGTAAGTGACATTCTTCAGTGTCCCCTCTATCTTGATGGTGAGAACCTTCCAGTAGTGGTACAAATGCTGCACAAAATCCTTTCTTCTGTAGGTCCTACTGACACCTTCCCATTTCCCTATTTCCTTTGATTTGATTATGTTCACCTATGTTCAAATGTAAATATTAGCATAGGAACACATTTTAAGCCAAAATTTTAAAATTAGAATCATCAGATCATTTGGGATTATCTGCAGTGTCTCCTCTATCTCAGCATACATAGCAAAATATGTTATATACATTTGTCTATTTTTATGCAGCTCTTCTTTGATGCTGGCAGAAATACTCAAAATATTGCTTTGGAGTTGTTCTTTTGATTTTATCCCCAGAGCATTTATCCAAGAGAATAAATTTGGCCATTTCCAAGCTGTGAGAATATGGAATGCATAAATTTTCCTGCTATAAAATACTTTTTTGGTATATTTATATAACTCAAAACAGATGCATCCACAAAGCTTACACGTAGAAACACAGAATACTGAAGGAAGAGAGTCAAGTCTGGCTTAGAGAAGTTTCGGTATTTTTACCCTACACACAATTCCAATGTGTAAAATTGGTACTGGGGACTTGAATGTAATGGTTGGGTGCTGGGAAGATTCCTGTAAGGTGTCACAAGAGGAGTATATGATTGCAGCTTCAGGTCTACAACTTGAGGCAGAGCCATGAAAAGTGGCTTCCTGAGCAGTGGTAGCATGGTCTAGTCTGAAATTTTCAGTTGGAAAAATTTCAAGTTTCAAAGTTGGATTTTTCTGGCATGCTATTGAATCAACAATATATGGTCATCTGAATTGGTAGCTAACCTGGAAATAGACCTATGAAAAGGGTTTTGGAGTCCAGGATTTAATGTGCAGGCCACCTGTGCAACAGCTTCCCTCTGGGATACAGTTTCAGAAGTGAAGTCTTGGTGTTGGTCCATGGGTTGAGGTGTTCACGTGGATGGACAGCTTTCTCACAGTGAGCACCACTGCCTCAAAATTCCTCTCCCTTTGCCTTTGGAGAAGAGGAGAATCCAGCAAATGAAGGCACAGGGAAGGGACTGGTGGATGTTTTAGCTCTAGAAATGTCAAGAAGTAGTTAACATAGATGGTTGTTGTTAAGGTTAATAAAATATATCAGATCATTGATACTTATTCTTCTAAGACTTTGTTCATATCATGTGCCTAGCTCTCCAATGGATTGTAAATTTCTTTAGTTAGATCTGACCTCAATTTTTAATTCAACAACTATTCGTCAAAAAATTACTTTGTAGCAGACACTTACAGTGCTATCTCTTGGGGACCTTTGTGTTCCTCACCCCTTTCAAGTAGTAGGATTGAAAATATAGTTTCTTTTGATAAAGGCTCAATTTTCTATTTAAAAAGCTGATAAATTGAAATAACCACTTGTATGTATGTATGTGTGTGTGTAATGGGAATTGAACCCAGGGCCTCAAGCTTGCTAAGCAAGTGCGCTACCATTCTCCCAGCCCTTTTGTTTGCATTTTTTTTGTTGTTGTTGTTTATTTTTGAGACAGAGTCTTCCTAACTTTTGCCCTAACTTTTGTCCTTCTGCCTCTGTAGTAGCTAGGATTATAGACATGTACCACCATACCTGGCCAAAATAACTACTTTTAAGGGACTTTAATATTTTATTTAAAAAATGTTTGGGGGCTTTAGTATTTTAAATTTCACTTAGCCCTTTAACATATTTAATTCTACTAAGTATTGCAAATATATCAATCAACAAAAGCATACAAAGTATTTAACAAGCTCTTTATTAAGACTAAAAATACAGATTTAGAAATCTACCTTAAATGTCATAAAACATTTCTGTAGTTTTTCCATTTAACAATCACAAGTATAAATGAATAATTAGACATTTTAAATTGTCTGCACAACTGAAACATGCCCAATTCTTTCAAACATTGTAAGTATATGAAATAAAAATCATTTCTTAGTATTTGTGGTGCTGGGAATAGAATTCAGGGTCTTGTGAATGTTGAGCAGGTGTTCCACCACTGAGCTACACCCCAGCCCTATTTCTTACTCTAACACAGAAGTATTTGTAATATGGATTAAATTTACTTAGTCTTTTCTAATCTTAATTTTCAATTTACCCAAGGCTAATTAGTGTCACCCACTAATTAAATGCTTTTTCCTTGCACAAGCAACTTACTTGTCCCAAGCAAACTGATGCCACCTTTTCAAGTGGGAAACATAATTTCTAAAAGCAGACAGGTCTGGGCGGCTGCTTTTCTTTTCTTAAGATCACGAGCCAAGTCAACTTGAGTCAAGTTAACTTCCTGCAAGTAGTCTATGCCAGCACCATTTTCTAGCATCTTCATCCCACAGTGACACCTCTACTTGGAAATCTCCCCCCGACAGCTATCCACTTGCCTCCATCTCTTACCTCCTTTAGGTCTCTGTTCAGGTGTTCCTTATTGCCGCATCTTTCTCAGTTGCCCCCGTGCTTCTGTATTTTTCCTCTATATACCTAATTGCTACTTGACATATTTCATGTGTTATTTTTTTATCTGTTTTCTAGTCTCCCTAAACCCAGCCACACTTTATTTCAATTACTTGGTCTTGCCTCATGGCCTTTGCGTGTGACATTTTCTCTATCCGAAATATTTCTTTGACCTCTTCCTCTGTACCCACTCTCTACCTTTTACCTAGTTGAGTCCTTCATTATTTTCATTATTATTTTAGTGTGAATGTCACTTTGTTGAGGATATCTTGCCTCATCCAAAACTCTTGTCAATGTCATTTATTTACGCCTTCATAAAAACATTTTCTGTTACCTTTCTTAGGATTTATTTGCATGCATTGCACGCACTTGCTTGTGTACATGGCTTTTTGACCAACGCCATCACTAATTTGTATTCCACATAATGATATCCTTTGTGTCTAGCTCATAGTCCGTGAATTCAAGAACTGAAAATATTTAACAGATGAATGACTGAGCTGTGGAATCATGGAAGAGTCTCTCTTCATTGTTCATTTGCTTTCCTTCCCACCGTCAGCTTGTTTTGCACGATCCTTGTAACTACCTCCAATTTCTCTTCCACCAACTTCCCTTACATATTTTCCAAGTCAGTCTCCTAAAACATACCTCAAATCGTATCTCCTGAATGGCTTCCTCTTCCTCTGAAAAAGAAAGTGGGAAAACTTCCTAACTTTAGGCCCCTGCCCTACTTCATTTGCTCCCCTCCCTCTCTGTGTGGATAGCTCATGACCAAGTGTGAATTATATATACCTGGTGATAGAGAAAACAAAATTGCATTAGTGAGTCCATTTGAGGAGGCTACGGAAGGCAGGAAAGGTAAAGAAAATATTAGAGAATGAAAAATATTGAAATAACTCATCTACATATGAATATAATATAATGCACCATACAGTAAGCTGTTAAATATTAGAAATTGTTCTGAGAAGGGGGAGGGTAAAGAGGGAGAATAATGGAGGGGGTAAATCTGACTAAGATACGTTTTAAGCACATATATAAATATCACAGTGTATTCCCCTGTATAGCAAACAATTAATATGCCAATAGATTCATGAAAAAAGAATTTGTGTTTCACTTACTAGTGACTAACACTGCTGAAAACAAACAAAAAGGATGATAGTATGGCTGGGATAATCTTGAGAAACACACTTGGAATTGTTTGCATTTTATTTTACTTAAGTAATCACCACTGATGAGGTGTACAACATTAAACGGTGCATGGTAGAGACAGACTATATGTCATGTATCCTTGCCTTGTCAGACAGAATGTGACTTTTCTTTGAGAGATTTTCTCCTATTTTGGTGTTTGCTTTTATTATAGCCCATGGTTGAGAATAAAACTCTTTATTCTTTCATTGAACATACTTTCTTTTGTTTTGTGGCCTTTTATTTTTCTAAGTTTCAAACTCAATGGATATCCCTTTAGTATGACCTGTTATTCTTGAACTTAGTTTGATAACTGGTTTGTCCTAAGAAACCAAAAGCAAGCTGGTTTGTTTGTTTTTCTGATGGGGGATCAGAGTGAGACAATACCTTTCCCTATAGTGTCTCCTGATGATTAGAATATTGAAAACAGTTTTCCCTACTTAAAACTTATTACTTTTATTATTCAAACAAAGCAAACATTATTTAGAAATTTTAAGATACCATATACATTTAGAACATGACCACATTCACTTTATATTATTATATATCATTTTATATTATTATTTTAAATGTACAAAACACTGACATGCCAAAGTATGTCTTAAGCTACATAGGAAAGATTCCATTTTATTGTTTTGTAGGTGAAGACAATGAAACTCAGAGAAGTTGTAGGAGGCAGAGGGGTGTCGCTGTGCTGGGTGTTTCTGTCTTACACCATAGCAATTCTCAGCACAGTGGGACCCCCACCCCATAGTACTTTCAATTCTGACTCCTTTTGTCATCTGTATATCTCTATTACAAGCATAAGGAACATAAAAATGTAGAAAACGTAAGGGTTTTCAAATACATAGATTTAATTTTCCTTCTTAACTCCCCTTGATTTCTGAAGAGGTGAAGTGGTTTTGCTCAAAAGCTAGGTTGTGGATCTGCTTAGGAGCCTCCTTGAAGGACATTTTTCCTCCCAGAGGACATACAGAACTCCTGGCTTAGTTGCCTCTGACCCATATGGCACCTTTCTTATTTAGGATAATGAGGACTTGGACCGGGCATAGGGCTTAGCAAGTGAGATCTAAGAGGCAAATCTGCTTCCACTTACTCCCCTCCCAGTGCCATTGTCCAAGGTACCCTCAAACTAACTGCAAATGCTGGGTTAGTCCTTCGGAGAGAAAGGGACACTTTTAGGCTACTTCCTGGTGCTACTGGGTCCCAGAGGGTCATTCACCAGTAAATGTGTATGTATCCTCTTCATTATATCTGGAGCCTCAGAAGTATTGGGTCTGTTTTATCTATGGAGTCCTATTAACTAGAAATTACACAGGTCCATTTCATTGGCGTTTTCATTGACATTAAGAATTTGCTTGGAGGTTTTCTGGCTTACATAATCTTACTATTGTTTCCTGAATGCCAAAAAGAGTCACAGACAATCAACTGATTTTACCCATTTTGAGCCTCTGTCTATTACGGAAATTCGGCCCAGACATCCCAAAATGGGCCTAATGGAATTAATACCAATTGGTCTCAATGGCTTACAGAAGTCTGTTTGCATTAGGACAGAGAAGGTGCCAAGAAAATGAACACATAGGGAAAAGATACTCACACAGGGACTTGGGTACTTCTTTAATAAGAAGTGGTGATCTGAATTTGATTTGCTGGCCATCAGTTGAATCAGCTTGGACCAATCCAAGAAAAATGTCTGATTCTAGACAGAATTGGAGCTACAAATAAAATTAAAAGGGTAGTTCACTAAAAATTATAAATTTGGGACAATCATTTGAGCAGCATAGATAAGGGACTTGATAAAATATGACATGGAGAGGAAAAAGGCATTGGGTTCTCCATCTTCTTTAATGTTACATGTTAACATGTCTCTAAGCTAAGCTTCTATGCAGATGATACAATTGGCTGTACTTCTGTATACAACTGTGAGCAAGCACCTGCATAATTTAGCACTGAGCAAGTCGTCTTAGTCTGTTCAGTCTACTATAATAAAATACCATAAACTTGGCAGCTTATAAACAACAGAAATGTATTTCTCATACTACTTGAGGTTGTAAAATCCAAGATCAATACATCTGCAGATTCAGGGTCTGGTGACGGCCCACTCTCTGGTGGAGAAACAATGCCTTCTTTCTAAATCCTCACACAGTGGGACAGGCAAAAGATCTGTCTCTACTGGTCTTCTTTCATGAGCCCTCAACCTTCACAGCCTACTCACCTTGCAAATGGCCCACCTCTTAAAACAACCATTACCCTACAGGGCAGGGTAAGGATTGTGACATATGAGTTTAGGTTGGGGCATAAATATTTAGGTTCTAGCACAAGTCCACATGAATGAATATGGTAAGGTACAGGGAGGGAACTCAGTGTTTCTCTGCTTAGCAAATGTCCTAGCCAATTAATTTGAAGAAGAGATGTAGCAGCCTCTGCCGGCTGCAAACACTACTCTCTTGTCCCAGGAATAGGAAGTTAATTTCCAGTCTCATGTGGTCACCTTATGCTTCTAATGGAAGTGTATAAAATACAAGGCATGTGTACCCTTCTCCAAACACGCAACCATGAAAACACGGCTGATCAATTGGGAAAGTGTCTTTAGAACCAGAATGTGGCCTGAGAAGTCTCTTTTAACATGGTGCTCCAGGAAGTGGCTAGAACTAATTTTTAATCCCTGTTCTACAACATTTTGGAACAAAAATATTCCATCTGGGAACATAAGGCTCCTTACTGAAAAGGAAAGTTAAGTCCCAGGTCAGGCTGAATTTATGCAGATGACCTGTTTGAGGTAATTACCGTTGATAAATGGACGACCCTTGCAGGAGTCCAAGGCTCCCATCTAAATATAACTGAAAAGTGAAAGGTCCTAGCTTGGGTGTACTGGTTGTATTTCCGAAGCATACAATACCCTAGAGCTTCCTTTAGCCTGCAGTTTACTAATTAGATATGATTTACAATAACACATGCCAGGTCACCTTTGGTTTTCAGGGACAGATTGAATATTTTTTTTAGCATTTAGCATTATAAAAACCACACTAAATATAGTAAGGATATAAATAAGGGAATTCTCTACACTGTCCTTAGATTCTTCTTAGAGGAGGTTCTATCCCCAGGTCCATCCAGCAGATGTGTGTCTGTATCACAGTGCAACCAGATAAAAAGAAGTAGTCTATGTTAATGGAGGGGCCTTGCGCTTGCTAGACAGGCACTTTACCATTTGAGCTGCACACCCCACCTCTTTTCTTTTAATTATTTTTCAGATAGGGCTTTGCACTTTTTCCCTTGGCCTTGCGTCAGACTGTGATACTCCTACCTATGCCTCTCACATAGCTGGGATTACATGCACCACCATGAGCAGTTTGTTTGTTGAGATGGCGGGGTGGGGGGGGTGCGCTAAACTAGTCTTGAACTGTGATCGTTCTGCCCACTGCCTCCCAAGTAGGTAGGATTACAGGCATGGACCACCATGCCTGGTCTAAATGCATTCTTTAAAAATGTTAAGCCCAGTCATGTTTTTAATACTCAGGGTTGCTGGTTTCTCAGGCAATGGCAGTCTATCTTACTTAGTTGTACAATCTGTGACAAAGATTAATAGATGGACGAATAAGTTAGGGAGGGAGGGAGGTACGTAGAGATACCTAGATAGCCAGGCTGGTAGACTGGTAGGCAGACAGATAGATAGACAGATGATAGGTAGACACAAAAATAGATGATAGATAGACAAATGATAGAGCATGTTACTCTGGGGCTGATGTGTGAAAGTTTTTCAGTCTCAGCACAAAATTCTACTCTTCTGTGTGCAGTATTTACAATATTTCCCATTTTGGTAATATGGACAATTTTCACATAGCAGAAATGTGACATAGTTGCAGCTTTTAGAGGAGAAATTGAGCAGCACAGAGAGTATTTAAAGACATGAGAGTGAAATCAGATATGCCCTGGCACTTCCTAGTGGAGTGATATTGTTAATTACAGAACATTGATAGGTTTTAGATTACTCCTCAACAAAATGGAGCTAATAATGATAATAATAATTTGACAATACTACTCTGGGGATAAAACACCCATTTTACATGTATTTTAGAAAGGGTTGACTGGTAAAATACAAAATACTCAAGTTTGAATTTCACATAAACAACACTTTCTTTTAGTATAAGTATATCCCATGCAATTATTGGGACCTATTTACATTAAACATTTATTTGTGCTCATCTACATTTTTCTTTGCTAAATATGACAACCCAGATCTTAGAAGAAAATGGGCAGGGCTGGAGTTGTGACTCAAGCCATAGAGTGCCTGCCTACAAGCAAGCACAAAGCCTCAATCAAACCCCAATACTGCCAAAAAACCCCCAAGAAAGATAATGGGAAAAAAACTTCAACTCACAGTGCTGATGGCACTGATAGCAATACTGACTTATTTTTATGAAACCTTGAAGAAGTAAATGGCCCTGGCCCCTTCATAGCCTTCTACATAGACAGGAGTCCAAAAGTAGAATAAAAGATGGACAAATGGCAGAGAATCTGTCTCATAGCTAAGAGTTCTATGTTCATGACACATTGGTTACTCAGTGAGGATTCCCAAGATTGGGAGACCACAAAGGGAAGAGAGATTCCTCAAGGACCAACCCTCAAGAAAACACTGTGCATAAGTTAAAAAACCTCACACTTGAGTTGCCGTTGCCGGCTGGGGGAGCAGAATCATAGGAAACACTGGTTTCCTCTCTGTGGCTTCATGCACAAATTCTCATTCTGTAAAGAACATGGCAAATGCAGAATGATGGATGAATATTCATAGCACAAGTGCAAAGCAACCCTGTGGTTTAAAATGGTTAGTCCATCATTTCTTCCTGATGAAGAAGTAAGATTTAATAACTAGGCCACAGGATATGCTTGTTCATGGTGCCTGGGGGCAGGCTGTCAGCAACGTGCCTCTCTACTAGGTGATACTTGAACTTAACTATGTTTGGGGGCAACGGAGAATGTATCAACTTATTAACCTGGTTTAGTTCAAGATACTAAGTTGATGCTTCTCTTCAAACAGGGTGCTCTCATCTACTCATCCCAGGCCATTTGCTTGGAAAAAAAGTTGTCATCTTAAGTAAGTAATTGTAGTCAAAATGCCCACCTCTCAGTTATAAGACTTGAGAACAGAAGCCATGAGGGTGACATTAGCCAATCGGTCCTGAGAGAACCAGAGAGCCTGGCTAACATGTTTTGAGGAAGGTGGCCACCTGCGGTGGTCAGCTATATGGCCCACTCAGCCAGCTCACATTCTCAGTATGAACTACATAGCTTGGATTTTTAAAACTGTTATTTTTACCCACTAGAGATGAATGATCAGCCCGATAGATCCTAATATGGAAAATAATGATATTATTTTCCAAAAATGTAACAATCTCAATAGAAAAATTACAACCACATGAGGTATGACTGTTCTGTCTATTGTTGTAGAAAATCCCTAAAGTAAATAAAAATCTCTACTTCCAAGCTTGTATGACCACAGTCCCTTTAGAAATCCTCTCCTCAATCATGCTCGTTCCCACCGTTTTTCCTATAAGAGTTTCTCTCGGTCCAGTCATAATTGTAAGCATCTAAACCCGAGTGCCAGTGAATCTTGGCTGACTCCAGACCTCTGGGGCTCCTCGAGAAACTTGGCTCAGATCATATTATTCTGGGTAGCTTAACCTTAAATCTACTTTTGTTTCAGTGCTAAGGTTTCTCCAAGAGTTCACAACGGCACTGAGAACCCTCCAACAGCCGAAATGAAAGCTTCTCGCTTGAAGGAAGGCTGGGCAGAGCAGGTGGCACCTATCAAGAAGCATGATAGCCAACCTCAATTGTCCGTTCTCCCATTTCTCCCTGAACTTTCTTTCTTAATCTTTTTAACTCAAAGTTGACAATTTTGGTTTGCACCTTGTAAAGTTCTATTATTGCAAACTATAAGCAAGCCAGCCTTTGAGGAGCTACAGACAGCTGGTTGTGACCTAGGTAAAATCTTTGCAGTGTAGAAAGGAGACAGTATTTTTTTTCCACTCTCCCTGAGCAATGGTAAGGAACACATTGCACACAAAGATGGTGCTCAATACAGTTGTCCCCTTTCCTTATACCTAGCCCAGGTAGACAACTGACATTTGTGTGACCATTCTTGCTGTATCTCCATTCCTATGATCATTTTTCCTGCTGAGAAGTTTCAGAATTATCCCCATAGCACTGAAAACATCCACTCTAAAATAGAATTTAGAATTTCCCTGCTACATGAAATGGGCTATAGATCCAGAATGATCTGAACTGTGGGAAAACTAAACCTGACAGTTCGCTCTAATTCTGAATCCTTAATAATCATAATGCCAGTCACTGTTCTGGGAACATGACATACATTCTCCCTAATCCTTCCTATGGTCCTATAGGTATTTATAAAGACAAACGCAGGTCTACAGACTGAACAATGCACACAGCTGGTCTTGGGCAGTGCTGGGTTTGTACCAAAGAATGTTTGTGTCCAAAGTTGGTGGTGCTTCTTTTAAACCGTTCAGTTGCCCAAAATTATGAAAAAATTTTAAAGAAGAAGCTTGCACATTAATTTGCAAAAAGGAGATGGTTTTGGTTGCTTTTTCCTCCTTAAGTAAAGACTTATGGGGCTGGCTCACACTTCAGTCTGGTATCTTTTCAATTCCTTGGCTAAATTAAGACTTCTGGCTTTGAGTTAGTAATGTTAAACTTACTCTTCTTGACATATACTTTTGTGTCCTTTAACACTGACCCTTTCTTGATAGCACACCCAGTCAACTCTGCCCCTTGAATTTGTTTCTAGGAAAGGAGGCTCATGTTGTTGTTTTTATATTAAAGAGAAAATAAATGCAAGCTTCTGTCATTGATTTGTCTCAAAGAACATAACAGATACATTTTGGTAGAATCGAGGCATGGACTTTGGGTGTGTAAACTGTCATTTGCTCAGATGTCCACTTTTCTTAGCAGGTATCTGAAAATGGGTTGTAACATCAATATTTATGCTACTAAAAGGAATATTCTCCAACAATTTGCTCATAACTGAAGAAGGAAATATTATGATAGATTACCTCTAAGTCAAAGTTTCTTCATTTATAAAATAAGGGCATTTTCTAATTTAAAAAAATTAGGTCCTTGTTTATGAGGCAAAATCTATACAGAAAGTCCAAAATATAAAATGGATAGAAGTGGAAACATTGGTTGAAAATTATGGTTGGAATGCACAACCAGAAGCTTCCCTCAGGAATCTCCCCAGCCCACCTCCTTATCTGACTTTGGGATATTTGTATAGGAAGCTGTCTAATACCCAGAGTGGTAATACTGGACTGGATTTTCTTGAAGGTCATCTCCAGCTCTGGTATTCAAGGACCTATGGATTTCCCTCCTTGAATGCTGGTCACACCAGTGTCACAGCAGGGGAGAGACAGTAGTTCTTTGTCCCTCTCACCCACTCAGATGGTGCTCTTACCATTCTTCAATGGCCAACTACAGCTATTGCTTTCTCCTTACTCCTATGAATGAGAAAATTCAGAGCACAGTCTCCCCTCAGTCACTAAAGCATGCTCTAAGAAGGTTCTGCTGAATGCCTATTTTCCTTCCTCTCATTGCATGCAGAGGAATCTCAAAGTTTTAAAGAGATATTTCTGTGCAAGAGTCCAATGGTCTGGAGGAGAAGGTAAGTGTTATACATTCAATTTCTGATTAAGATGACGACCCCAGTTCAAAGCAAGTCATTGATAATAACTTAAAGTTCTAGAGTTTGGTTTACGTTACTGCAGCCTCCTGGTGGGTGGTCCTCCTGGAGGACCTCTTCCAACAGAGGGATGAGGTTGTAATGAAGAAAACATACCCCATTCAAAGCAACTCAGTGAAGATGAGCCCTTCTTTTCGGATACTTGGTATATAGTTGCACCATTAAAAATGGGCTGAGTCTCTTCTGAGCATATCTGTTCTGGAATCTGCATTTGCATCTCAGCTTTGCCAATTTATAAGTTATGTAAGACCGGGAACATAACTTAATCACTCTGAGCATTAAGTTCCTGTTTTGCCATGAAGATGACCCTAATTTGCAAGATTTTGTGAGAATTAAATGACATGGCATACTAAATTTCTCACTAAGTAGCTGTCACATTACTAAGGCTCCACTAAATGGTAGCAATTTTTCTTGAAATGGAAGGGATGTGGATACATGCACTGTACAAATTTTTATATTCACTAATACCATGGATATTATGCCATTTTACTCTCCCTCTCTAACAGGATGGTCCTGCAAGCTGTGAAACAGCAAATGATCTCATTTCTAACAAAGTGGATCATATTTAATTCTCTTCTCAGAAAACAAAAGAAGAAAAGTCAGAAAGAAATAAGGGCTTGAAAGACACAAAGAGTCACTTTTTTCCCACCAATGACATGTAATAAATAGAGTTCAAGCCATAAATTATTTTTTTTTCTTTTAGATAAGTCTTGGACCAAATGTTATTAGAATAATGCTGGGTCACTTCTTGGTTTGGACCCCATATTGTGGCAAAATCCTTTCTTTTTCTAAATTCTTTTCATTTGCATTAAGTTATTTTCTTAGCAATTTTATCATAAGGAGTCAGTGGGGGTGGAAATTCTATTTGGGGATAATCTTCCAAGAAAAATGATCCAAAATACTCCATAAGGATGAGCCAAATAAAATAGCATTTGAAAGGTAAGAAGCTAGAGTGGTAGGTTATACAATTCATATGCCATGCACTCAGAATTTACTGACAAAAGCCAGAAGCATAAACAAATTATTCCTTTCACATATTATTATTTGAAATGTAATCTGTAATATTGTTGCCAGGATTATAACAACTGAAGTGATCAGAGACAAACACCAAAAATGGAAAACTTTAAAGAAAGAGCATTTACAAACATGAACTCAAATACCTCACTTCAGAAAAAAATATAACAGGCTGATATTTTATAAGCTCCAGGAATATCATGTGCTCCTCTTCTGTAGCGAATTTAGACTATATGAACATGCAGAGCTATGTTTAAGCAAAACCAGTTACCATGGTGACACAGTACCCTTTCTAAATGCAGTATGTGATAGCTAATTTGGTGTGTTAACTGTTTGGCTGGAAAAAATTAGGAGCAGCTGGTACAAACAGACTAATCAGAATATCACTCAAAATTTCTTTACTTTTGCCCCACCTTGTCAGTCTCTTCTCCATTTAGGCCAAGTATTGATTTTTTTCAACCTTGTTAAGTAGATAATTTTTTCCTGAATCTTACTGTACATCTTCAAAAATAATGCAGAGAGGCCAGCTGTTTCTATGGTTTAGGATATAATAAACTTCAGCATACAAAAATAAGCAAATTCATTTAAAAAAAATTTCCCTTTTAGAGCTCATTAGAAATGACATATTCAAAATAAATCCCTAATATTAGAGCTCGTTGGTCTCTCTAATTTTAGTCTTTTCCCTCCTACACCCAGTCACGAGTTTGCATTTTAGAATTTTGCTCCTGGCTGAAGTAAAGGAAAGCTCTTTTTCATGGAAAATGATACACAAGTACATGTTGAAATGAGCAGAAACATATAAATCTCAATTTTTATAAAGAATATTTAAAAAAAACCCAATATCTGATAAGAGTTCTTGCAGTATTCATAAGAGAAATGATATCCAGGAGGAACATTTTCCATGAGTTTGTGGTAGGCACTTGTTCATTTATTAGATGACTAACAAGGGCTTTTCCAGGTGAAACTAACAAAAAGGCCTGAAGAGGTCTAATTAGATCCTGGCTACAGAGAATTCCAAGATGGCTGCTAGAGGTAGGAAGCAGAAAGCGACCCTCCTATAGTGAAATCTTGGAGAGACTCTGGAGACACACTTTGCAGGCATAATCACTGAGAAAAGGCATAACTTTGACCCCTCCACACCTCCAGCCAGCGCAGAGAATCTCCACTTCACGTTAAATGGAGAAACGAGGAGGGCCCCCCGGGCCGCCAGTGGCCGGCGCCCATACGGCTTGGGAAGATGCGGACCAGGTGAGCTTCGCGGTACTTCGGTACTCCCACAGACAAGCCTGGGCCAGAGCAGCATAGCCCCCTGGACAGACTGACCTCCACCCGGGAAAAAAAAAAAAAGAGAAACTGAGTAATAAGCAGTAAGAACAGCTAAGACAGCTGGAAAGAGGGTGGGGCGCCCTGTGCGCTGAAGAGTGGGGGAAGGGAATCCTTCCCGGGACTGTAAATAAACAAGCCAGGCGGGCCGGAGAGGCTCTGGCAGGAGCGGGGCGTGTGCCCAGCAACCAGGAGTGGGGAAGCTTGTGAGAGTGGAGGAGGAAAGACCCACTTCCCACGTGAACTGTAAACAAACATGGCGGCCAGCAGGAGCAGCAGCACCGCCCAGTAAGCAGGAGCAGGAAAGCTTCTGAAAGTGGCAGTGGGAGGAAAACTTCAGAGGAGAGGGGGGGAAGATCCACCTCCCACATGAACTGTAAATAAACACGCAGGCCTGACAACGTGGGGGCAGTGTCACCTTTCCCAGTGCTTGGAAAGGGGAAAGCCTGTAGCAGAGGCTCCCACACAGGAGAACTCTGAGCAAACAAAGCCTGTGGGACCAGGTGAGTGCTAGCTCACCCCAGAGATCTGCATAAATAACGCCCCCAGCTACAGGCTAAGAGCAGCAGGCAGGCAAGCCACAGTTGCAGATACCTCAGAACTGCCTCCAGATGCTTTTTTTTCTTTTTCTCCCTACCTTTGATGAGAGAACAACCGAATTACACCTGCAAGCCGAAAAACTTAGTGAAACTGTATTGCATTTGAACTGGGGACACTTGGTGGGGCTTTTTTTTTTTTTTTTCCTTGTGTGTGTGTGTGTGCAGTTTTGTTCTACTTTATGCATCCCCTTTGATGAGACAACTACAGAACAACATCTGAGGCACCAACTCCAGGACTGGAGATTGAGACGGACATCCAAATTATTAAGACTGAAACTGCATTGCATATAAACTTGGAAGTTTTTTGGTTTTTTGTTTTTTTTTAATTTTCTATTTTCCATATTATTTTAATTCATTTTTATATATAGATATTACTTTCATTTACTTATTTTTTTTTATCTTTGATTTTCAATCCTCTCTGTCTCTCTATTGTCTGTTCAGCTTACTGTCGATTAGTACACTAACACTCCCTGTTTATACCTTTGAAACTCTCTTGTCTGATACCTTGTTCTGCTTTCTCCCTCTTGTCTGTATATTTGTTTTCCCCTTTTCTTTAACTTCTTGCTTTCCATCTCAGCTCACTCTTCCATTCTCAATATTACCATTGTTATTATTACAAGCTAGAAAATACTTAATTACACACAGTACAGGGACAGTAACAACACCAAGGACAATGACGGGAAGACAGAAAAAACAGGGAAACCAGTTTCCCCACAGCAAAAAATTAGTACAGGAACCAGAGGGGAATGAAGAGAACAGAAACTCAGATCCAGACTCCAACAAAATGAAGATAAACTATGCCAAAGGACCCAATGAAGCCCACAAGAATAATTTAAAAGAAGACATACTACAAGTACTCAATGAGAATTTTATAGAGATGATACTGGATAGGGTCAACCAAAATGTACAGGAGACACTCAAGAAATTCCAAGACAATAAAAATAGAGAATTTGAAAAAGCAAAAGAAGAAATAAAGGAAACCATAGAAGCACTGTATAAACACCAAAATGAAAGAGAGAACACAATGAATAAATGGATAAATGAACTCAGGACAAAAATAGACAACAATAAAGAAGAAAACTGCCAGGATATGGAAAACCTCAGAAAAAAGAACGAAACAGAACTGCAAAACAAAACGGAAGGCCAAACCAGCAGAATAGAACAAACAGAAGACAGAATCTCAGAACTTGAAGATGAAATGGTAATTAAAGGAAAAACCGAAGAACTATTAATTAAACAACTCAAGACCTGTGAAAAGAAAATGCAAGAACTCACTGACTCCATCAAAAGACCAAACTTGAGAATCATGGGCATCAAAGAAGGAGAAGAGGTGCAAGCGAAGGGAATGCGTAATATATTCAACAAAATAATAACGGAAAATTTCCCAAATCTAGAGAAAGATATTCCCAGGACACCAAACAGACCAGATCAAAATAGAACTACTCCATGACATATCATCATTAAAACAAGTTCAGAAACTAAGGAAAGAATATTGAAGGCTGTAAGAGAGAAAAAACAAGTAACATACAAAGGTAAACCCATCAAAATCACAGCAGACTTCTCAACAGAAACATTAAAAGCAAGAAGAGCGTGGGGTGAGATCTTCCGGGCACTGAATGAAAATAACTTCAACCCCAGGATACTCTACCCAGCAAAGCTATCATTCAAAATAGATGGAGCAATAAAAGTCTTCCATGATAAGCAGAAACTAAAACAATATGTGACCACAAAGCCACCATTACAAAAGATTCTGCAAGGGATCCTGCACACAGAAAGTGACACCCAACTTAACCATGAAAAGGCAGGCAGCACCAAACCACAGGAAAAGAAAAAGCAAGACAGTAGAGAGTAACATCAAGTTAGCTATACACAATCAAACCTTCAAACAACTAAGATAACTAAATGGCAGGAATCACCACATACCTATCAGTACTAATGCTTAATGTTAATGGACTTAATTCACCCATCAAAAGACACCGTTTGACAAAATGGATTAAAAAAGAAGATCCAACAATTTGTTGCTTACAGGAGACTCATCTCACCGACAGAAATAAGCATATGTTTAGGATGAAAGGCTGGAAGAAGATTTACCAAGCCAATGGCCCCCGAAAACAAGCAGGAGTAGCAATACTTATCTCTGACAAAGTAGACTTCAAACCTACATTGATCAAACGAGATAAAGAAGGACATTCCATACTAATAAAAGGGGAAATAGACCAAAAGGAAATAATAATCATCAATCTGTACGCACCCAATGTCAACACACCCAATTTCATCAAACATACCCTGAAAGACCTAAAAGCATATATAAACGCCAACACAGTGGTTGTGGGAGACTTTAACATTCCATTATCATCAATAGATAGGTCATCCAAACAAAAACTCAATAAAGAAATCCAAGATCTAAAATATGCAATAGATCAAGTGGACCTAGTAGATGTCTACAGAACATTTCATCCAACCTCTACACAATATACATTCTTCTCAGCAGCCCATGGAACCTTCTCCAAAATAGATCATATCCTAGGGCACAAAGCAAGCCTCAGCAAATATAAGAAAATAGAAATAATACTGTGCATACTATCTGACCACAATGCAGTAAAAGTGGAACTCAACAACAAAAGTAAAGACAAAAAACATGCAAACAGCTGGAAACTAAATAACTCATTACTTAATGAAGAATGGATCATCGATGCAATAAAAGAGGAAATTAAAAAGTTCCTGGAAGTCAATGAAAATGAAAACACAACCTACCGGAACCTATGGGACACAGCTAAGGCAGTCTTGAGAGGAAAGGTTATAGCCATGAGTGCATATATTAAAAAGATTGAAAGATCCCAAATCAATGACCTAATGATACATCTCAAACTCCTAGAAAAACAAGAACAAGCAAATCCCAAAACAAATAGAAGGAGAGAAATAATAAAAATAAGAGCTGAAATCAACGAAATAGAAACCAAAAAAACCATACAAAGAATTAATGAAACAAAAAGTTGGTTCTTTGAAAAAATAAACAAGATCGATAGACCCCTGGCAAACCTGACTAAAATGAGGAGAGAAAAAACCCAAATTAGTAGAATCAGGAATGCAAAAGGGGAGATAACAACAAACACCATGGAAGTCCAGGAAATCATCAGAGACTACTTTGAGAACCTATATTCAAATAAATTTGAAAATCTAAAAGAAATGGACAGATTTCTAGATACATATGATCATCCAAAACTGAACCAAGAGGAAATTAATCACCTGAATAGACCTATAACACAAAATGAAATTGAAGCAGCAATCAAGAGTCTCCCCAAAAAGAAAAGTCCAGGACCAGATGGATTCTCTGCTGAATTCTATCAGACCTTTAAAGAAGAACTGATACCAACCCTCCTTAAACTGTTCCATGAAATAGAAAGGGAAGGAAAACTGCCGAACACATTCTATGAAGCCAGTATTACACTTATCCCAAAACCAGGCAAAGACACCTCCAAAAAGGAGAACTATAGGCCAATCTCCTTAATGAACATTGATGCAAAAATCCTCAACAAAATAATGGCAAACCGAATTCAGCAACACATCAAAAAGATTATTCACCACGACCAGGTTGGCTTCATCCCAGGGATGCAGGGGTGGTTCAACATACGAAAATCAATAAACGTACTAAACCACATTAACAGAAGCAAAGACAAAAACCACTTGATCATCTCAATAGATGCAGAAAAAGCCTTTGATAAGATCCAACATCATTTCATGATAAAAGCTCTAAGAAAACTAGGAATAGAAGGAAAGTTCCTCAACATTATAAAAGCTATATATATAGCTTTTATATATATATATATATATATATAAAAGCTATATATATAGCTTTTATATATATATATAATGCTGACCTACAGCCAGCATTATACTTAACGGAGAAAAATTAAAACCATTTCCTCTAAAATCAGGAACCAGACAAGGATGCCCACTATCTCCACTCCTATTCAACATAGTACTGGAATTCCTAGCCAGAGCAATTAGGCAATAAGAAGGAATAAAAGGAATACAAATAGGTAAAGAAACTGTCAAAATATCCCTATTTGCAGACGACATGATCCTATACCTTAAAGACCCAAAAAACTCTACTCAGAAGCTTCTAGATATCATCAATAGCTATAGCAAGGTAGCAGGATATAAAATCAACATCAAAAAATCATTAGCATTTCTATACACTAACAATGAGCAAACGGAAAAAGAATGTCTGAAAACAATTCCATTTACAATAGCCTCAAAAAAAATCAAATACCTAGGTGTAAACCTAACAAAAGATGTGAAAGACCTCTACAAGGAAAACTATACACTTCTGAAAAAAGAGATTGAGGAAGACTATAGAAAGTGGAGAGATCTCCCATGCTCATGGATTGGTAGAATCAACATAGTAAAAATGTCTATACTCCCCAAAGTAATCTACATGTTTAATGCAATTCCCATCAAAATTCCAATGACATTCATTAAAGAGATTGAAAAATCTACTGTGAAATTTATATGGAAACACAAGAAGCCACGAATAGCCAAGGCAATACTCAGTCAAAAGAACAATGCAGGAGGTATCACAATACCTGACTTCAAACTATATTACAAAGCAATAACAATAAAAACAGCATGGTACTGGCACAAAAACAGACATGAAGACCAGTGGAACAGAATAAAGGATCCAGATATGAAGCCACACAACTATGAGCAACTTATCTTTCACAAAGGAGCTAAAAATATACGATGGAGAAATAGCAGCTTCTTCAACAAAAACTGCTGGGAAAACTGGTTAGCAGTCTGAAAAAAACTGAAACTAGATCCATGTATATCACCCTATACCAAGATTAACTCAAAATGGATCAAGGATCCTAATATCAGACCCCAAACTCTTAAGTTGATACAAGAAAGAGTAGGAAATACTCTGGAGTTAGTAGGTATAGGTAAGAACTTTCTCAATGAAACCCCAGCAGCACAGCAACTAAGAGATAGCATAGATAAATGGGACCTCATAAAACTAAAAAGCTTCTGTTCATCAAAAGAAATGGTCTCTAAACTGAAGAGAACACCCACAGAGTGGGAGAAAATATTTGCCAATTATACATCAGACAAAGGACTGATAACCAGAATATACAGGGAACTTAAAAAACTAAATTCTCCCAAAACTAATGACCAATAAAGAAATGGGCATGTGAACTAAACAGAACTTTCTCAAAAGAAGAAATTCAAATGGCCAGAAAACACATGAAAAAATGCTCACCATCTCTAGCAATAAAGGAAATGCAAATTAAAACCACACTAAGATTCCACCTTACCCCTGTTAGAATAGCCATCATCAGCAACACCACAAACAACAGGTGTTGGCGAGGATGCGGGGAAAAAGGAACCCTCTTACACTGTTGGTGGGAATGTAGACTAGTACAACCACTCTGGAAAAAAATTTGGAGGCTACTTAAAAAGCTAGACATCGATCTACCATTTGATCCAGCAATACCACTCTTGGGGATAAACCCAAAAGACTGTTACTCCAGAGGCACCTGCACACCCATGTTTATTGCGGCACTATTCACAATAGCCAAGTTATGGAAACAGCCAAGATGCCCCACCACTGACAAATGGATTAAGAAAATGTGGTATCTATACACAATGGAATTTTATGCAGCCATGAAGAAGAATGAAATGTTATCCCTCGCTGGTAAATGGATGGAATTGGAGAACATCATTCTGAGTGAGGTTAGCCTGGCTCAAAAAACCAAAAATCGTATGTTCTCCCTCATATGTGGACATTAGATCAAGGGCAAACACAACAAGGGGATTGGACTATGAGCACATGATAAAAGCGAGAGCACACAAGGGAGGGGTGAGGATAGGTAAGACACCTAAAAAACTAGCTAGCATTTGTTGCCCTTAACACAGAGAAACTAAAGCAGATACCTTAAAGCAACTGAGGCCAATAGGAAAAGGGGAACAGGTATTAGAGAAAAGGTTAGATCAAAAAGAATTAACCTAGAAGGTAACACCCACGCACAGGAAATCAATGTGAGTCAATGCCCTGTATAGCTATCCTTATCTCAACCAGCAAAAACCCTTGTTCCTTCCTATTATTGCTTATACTCTCTCTACAACAAAATTAGAGATAAGGGCAAAATAGTTTCTGCTGGGTATTGAGGGGGGGGAGCGGGAGGGGGCGGAGTGGGTGGTAAGGGAGGGGGTGGGGGCAGTGGGGAGAAATGAACCAAGCCTTGTATGCACATATGAATAATAAAAGAAAAATGAAAAAAAAAAAAAAAGATCCTGGCTACAGCCAAGTCTTGGTTAACATAGTCTACTGGGTTGCAATTCTTTGAGCCATGAGTTAAACATATCACCCCTAACCAATCTTCTTGTGAAGTTTTCACAAGATCTATTAGATGAATTTTTAACCTCTTCTTCCTTTTTCCACATGATAGTAGATAGACAAATTAATCCTAAAAAATGATGAATAAAAGAATTAAAATGTTACATTTTACCAAATAAACAAGCCAAATAATTATGTTCAGAAAGACCAAGGAGGAGCAGTTATCTATCACTTAAGTTTGATAAATTTAGTCTTTCCTGATTCAAGTGTCTATTTTTGAAATTGCACTATACTTGGAGCTATTGGTGGAAAAAAAAAGACTACATTTGGCTTCACAATTTAGTATGAACCAGGAATAAACAATTTGTAGCTAGAATCACTGAATTATTAAGTGCAATTGGATTTTTAACTCCTAAAACCCTGGGAAGTTCATTTATGTAAAAGGAGTAATTTGTTCACTGTATATCTGAGGTTTTTGAATACCAGAAATAATCACAAAATTTTTCATCATTAAAGAATTCAAACTAATTGAATTACATGGTAATAGGAAGTACAAATTCTGGTGCTGTGTCAGTGAACAAGGTTGATCTAGAGAGTGGTGGAGGTAGGAGATGTCCTGTGGGGATCTCACAACCTAGTCTTTATTTCCTTTGTACAAGTGACCATGAAAATTTATCGTATATCTTTTCATTTGTTTTGCACAGTTAAATGATCATTTCCAAGAAAAGTGAGCAATTGCTTTTTTTATAGGGTTTCAGAACTATTTTGTTCCAAATTTGAGGCAACTCTAATGGCAGAGTGGACCATCCTCAAAAAAGTAAAAGAAACAGAGCCTCTTCCTCCTGCTCAGGCCTACTAATTACGCAGGAGAGCTGAGGTTTGGTTAAACAGTTTTAAAATATCCTTCTTCATTTTTAAATTATGGAGAAGGACCATATTAACCATATAAACAATGCAGAGGTTGATAATTACCTCCCTTTCCATCTTTATTCTCTTATGATCTTCAACCAACTAATGCTCCCCCTCCTCACTTCAGGGAAATTGTCCACTCCATAAAAAAATAACTGCTAACAGTCTGCATCTTTTAATACGCTTTTCTGTTTTAATATGAGATAATATATGTAAACATACACATCTTACCACTCCATTACTCCAGAAACACCTAGAGATGTGGATCTGTGTTAACACTTGTCTCTGGAATCCAAAGGTTGGTACAAAATTTTGTTTTGTTTACTGATGGGGATTGAACATAGAGCTTCAGACATGTTAGGTAAGCATTCTAGCACTAAGCCATGTCCCCCCACAAACTATTTCTTTACTTATTATTCATGTCACCCATCTATTCACATAGATTCCATGTAATCCCAGAGAGTCCTCTCTCTGGTACTTCTTCCTCTTCTTCCACAAGCCCTTGCTCATCTTATTACTGTACCCTTTCACAAAAAAGCTTGATACTTGAGTATCATCCTAGGCATCACCTAGAGAAGGAGTATTGAGTACCAGGGCATCACTGTGGCTCCTGAGCTGTGCACAGCTGGATACACTGAAGGGGCTCATAGTTCCCTCATGTTCAGAGGGAAATATCCAGGAGGCAAATCAATATCCTCTTCTGGATAATATCTCTCTTAGAAAATGTTTATGTGTTATACCAGGGAAGTGCTAATCTTACCAAGGAGACTGCTCTTTCCCTGACAAAAGCAGGGAAAGAGGGGAAAGAATAAGAAGGGGAAGAGGTACTACATTTTCCTAATCCATTCAAAGGTTATTGGGCACCTAGGCTTTCCTGTTCGTCTGTTGTGAACACTGCTGCAATAAACATGTGTGCAGGTGTGTCTATTTCATGCTGACTTACATTCCTTCAGATATATGCCCAGTGGTATAGCAGGATCATACGGTAGTTCCATTTTTAGTTTCTCAATGAGACTCCATACTGATTTCCATAGAGGCAGCACTGATACAGTTGTATAAGGGTTCCTTTTACCCCGCACCCTCTGCCAAGCAAGACAAAACAAGCTCAGAAAGACAAATACCACATTTTTGTTCATAGGCAGAATCTAGACTTAAATTAAATAACAATATTAAGACTTGATTGCAAAAGATTGAATGTTTGGGTGGGTGGGGGAAGCCGTGGTAGGGGGAAAGGAAAAGGAGAAGATAACAAAGGGTGAATATGATCAAAATACATTATATATGTATAAAGATAGCATAATGAAATCCATTAACAGCTATAAAAGAGGGGAGGTGGAAGGAAGGAGGCTAAGCTAGTGTAATAGAGGGGGTGAGTTTGATGAAATTACATTAAATCATGTATGGAAATATCACAATGAAAGCCCTTTGTACAATTAATTTATGACAATAGGGGACAAAAGGGAGGAAGAAAACCCCAAGTATTATCTTGAACGCTTTCTCTAGATAGATAGACAATAGATAGAGAGATAGATAGATAGATAGATAGATAGATGGTACATGTGGATAGATAAATGGAACTTGCTTTTGTAACTTCTCAGGTGATGCTGAAACTTGCTTTTATAACTCCTCAGGGGATGCTGCTGCTGCTGCTGTAACAGGAGCCTTTCAGATAAAACCTGTATTTTGGGGAAATCTTCCTTGCCCTGGGGCATTTTAACAGATGCTTTTGTAAAGTACAGATCAGAGTTTCTTTTCCGGCAAAATTGAATGTGTGCTCCTGACTTGAGGATTGGCGAGTGGACATTGGCTGATTTCCAAAGGTGTGTATGTGTGTGTGGGATCAACACATTCTTATTATAGTAGCAGTTCTTCCTGTAGTGGGAATAAGGAGCCAAAGGTGAGACTCATTTTATTAATTACTTGAATGATCTTTTCAGTTTTAGTCACTGTTTCTTCCTCTCTTACCTTACCTTATTAACACATTTTAACATTTTCAAATACATACCAGGACATACATATATATAGACATATGCTCACACATACACCCAAACACATGTCTTGAACCTCTTTTACCTTTAGAAAAAGGCTGAGCTATCTGTAGATGTTAACACCTCATAAAGAAAAGCATCAGGAGCATAAAGTATCCTATTAAATTCAGCTGTCTCCCATAGTCGAGTTGGCCTAATAAGTGTACTTTATCCTGCAGTTTAGGCTGAGTTTGTGAATTCATTGAAACCAGCTGTTCTTTCTCCCTTCTGCCGCCTCTTGCCATTGTTGATTCTGAATTAAAATTCTGTCCTGGGTGAAGCTGAGTATTTTTGCAAGCTGCAAGAGGTATGCATTTTCCTTGTGTGTGTTATTCTTATTATGTTACTACTTATAATATACACCATCAACTGAATGTCAGTAGTATCCCAGGAATTGTACTGAGCAAAGATTTTGACAAGGTCTCTGCCTAGGGATTATGTAAAAGCCATTCAAGTAAAATTGAATTAACATCTGACTAGATTTAAAGTGGCTGAACTTGAATATTGATCGATTCTTTAGATGTGAAGTTTCTGGTGAGAGAGCAAATGAAGTGACCTCTAGAAAAATGAGCATCTGTTTTCCTGAACGAACCCTTGATTTCAGCTAAAAACTCTGTAGAAAAGAATCATTGTTTATTATTTTATGTCTTTGAATTGAAAGCGTAGGAATGATGGAATGGAGTTAGCCTTAGGAGAGTGTGAATAATGTCTGGGAATTTAGACACCTATCAGTTCTGTCCGTCTAGGTGACTGATGTGCTCCACCTACTTAGCTTAATATTTTAGTTTTTAATTAGCATACATTAATAATATGGGAGCTTTTCATTGTGATAATTTCTTTTTAAAAAATTTTTATTAGCACACATTAGTTGTATGGGGTGGGGGGGTTTCATTGTGATATTTCCATCTGTGCTTACAATGTACTTGACTAGATTCACCCCTTCCATATTCACCCTCAACCCCCCAGCTTCTTAAAACAATCTCAACAGCTTTCATTGTTGTATTTTTATACAGGTATACAAAGTACTTCTACCACATTCACCCTCCTTCACCCTTTCCTTTCACCCTCCCCTTCCCACTGGCACTGCCCACAATAGGAACTGTTTTACCTTTCTGTCCTTCAATTTTTTTAAGTATGTATTGATTGTTCAAAGGGGTTTCGCCATGGTATTTCACACATGCATGTATTGTGCTTAATCAGATTAACCCCCTTTTTCTTCTCTCATTCTCTTTTACACACAGTGTACTTTGAACAAGTTCACCCCATCCACTATATTTCCACTGATTCCCCCCCCATAAAATCCCCCTTTACATTCATGTCCCATCATCACTATCACCACCATTACCATCACGTCATCATCTTAGGTCGAGTTTCTACAAATGAGTAAGAATATGCAACACTTGGTGTTGGAGATTGGCTTATCTCACTCCACATGACAATCCTCAGTTCCACCCATATTTCTGCAAATGACTTTTCCTTTATGGCTGAGCAATATTTCATGGTGATATATATACATATATATAATATCTATATATATAATTATATATACATATATATAATATCTCTCTCTCTATATTATATATATATTAGGTCTAATTTATAATGCCAGTATTCCAAATGATTGTATTAGTTTATACTTCTAACAACATATCAGAGTTTCAGTTGCTCCACATCCTCATCAACATATGGTATGGACAGTTTTTTTTAAATGTTAGCTCTTCTGGTAGATATGCAATAGTATCTCTTAGGTTTTTTTTTTTTAATATATCAACTTCTGAAATTTCTAGATTAAATGAAAAAGAATTTCTTAAGATTGTTTGGAAAAGGTCAGTTTATATCAACTGTGAAAATTTTATTTATTTATTTTTTTTGTTGTACTGGGGTTTGAACTCAGGGCCTATACCTTAGCCACTCCACCAGCCCTTTTCTGTCATGGGGTTTTTGAGATAGGGTCTGGAGATTATTTGCCTGGGTTGGCTTCAAACCATGATCCCCCGATCCCTCCCTCCTCAGTAGTTAGGATTACAGGCATGAGACACTGGTGCCCAATAGCTCTCAATATTTTAAACCCATAAAAGGCAATTACATAGGTATAAGCAAGGGCTTCCTCAATGGAACCCCAGCAGCTCAGCAACTAAGAGATAGCATAGACAAATGGGACCTCATAAAACTAAAAAGCTTCTGCTCAACAAAAGAAATGGTCTCTAAACTGAAGAGACCACCCACAGAGTGGGAGAAAATATTTGCCAGCTACACATCAGACAAAGGACTGATAGCCAGAACAGGGAACTCAAAAAACTAAACTCTCCCAAAATTAATAAAACAATAAAGAAATGGGCAAGTGAACTAAACAGAACTTTCTCAAAATAAGAAATTCAAATGGCCAAAAAACACATGAAAAAATACTCACCATCTCTAGCAATAAAGGAAATGCAAATTAAAACCACACTAAGATTGCACCTCACCCCTGTTAGAATAGCCATCATTAGCAACACCACCACCAACAGGTGTTGGAGAGGATGTGGGGAAAAAGGAACCCTTATACACTGCTGGTGGGAATGAAAACAACCACTCTGGAAAAAAATTTGGAGGCTTCTTAAAAATCTAAACATAGACCTGCCATATGATCCAGCAATCCCACTCTTGGGGATATACCCAAAGCAATGTGACACAGGTTACTCCAGAGACACTTGTACACCCATGTTTACTGCAGCACTAGTTACAATAACCAAGTTATGGAAAAAACCAAGATGTCCCACTACTGACGAATGGATTAAGAAAATGTGGTATTTATACACAATGGAATTTTATGAAGCCATGAAGAAGAATGAAATCTTATCATTCACAAGTAAATGGATGGAACTTAAGAACATCATCCTGAACGAGGTTAGCAAGGCCCAGAAGATCGCATGTTCTCTCTCATATGTGGACTTTAGATCAAAGGCAAACACAACAAAGGGATCGGACTTTGATTACATGATAAGGTGAGTGCACACAAGGGAGGTATGAGGATAGGTAGGTAATCAAAAAAAAAAAACCAAGATAGCATTTAATGTCCTCAATGCAAAGGAACTAATGTAGAAACTTTAAAGCAACAGAGGCCAGTAGGAGAAGGGGACTAGGAACTAGAGAAAAGGTTAGTTCAAGAAGAATCAACTTAGAATATAACACATATGTACAGGAAAGCAATGCTAGGAATCTCCCTGTATAGCTATCCTTATCTCAACTAGCAAAAACCCTTGTTCCTTCCTATTATTGCTTATACTCTCTCTTCAACAAAATTAGAGATAAGGGCAAACAGTTTCTGCTTGGAAGCAAGGGGGTGGGAGGGAGGGGGAGGAGGTAGGGGAAAGGGAGGGGGCGGGGAAAGGGGGGAGAAATGTCCTAAACATTGTGTGCACATATGAATAAAAGAAAGAAAAAAAGAAAAAAAGAAAGGCAATTACAAAATTATCAACTAAGTTCTGTGACAATCAGTAAGCTAGAATTTGCCCAAGCAAAAAAAAAGAAAAAGATATTATGATAATTAAAAGCTCACTACCTCACAAATAATTTGCTAAATTACATATTTGTAGTGGGTTAATTAAGGCATTGAGTTTTGTATATGAGGCTTCTTTTGTTCACAAAGATAATTCATATTTCCTCTCCTGCTCAAATACATCTTTCTGAAGATAGTGAATCCATAGTCCTCAGATCCCCAATTATTAACTGTGAGAACAGATCTCAAACTAAATGACAACCTCTTTTTCTAAAAAGTTACTCTCAACATTTTTGTATATGTATCTTTTGGTGGTCATATACTCAAGTCACTATATTTTAAAAATAATTTCATTTGAAATTTATCTTTGTATGATGATGGCAAGTTTTAAAGTGATTCTTTTTTTCTCTTTTAATTGCTCTTGAGAAAGGGCTGTTTTTCAGTCTACAGTGGATCTTTGGGGCTATTCCTACTTACCTCTGTTCTGTTTGGAAATCAGATGTCTGTGCAGGATTAGTGGCAAATGGAACAATCCCAGTGTCTTTGCTCAAGTCTCCTGACAATTGCCTTCAATAATAAATACTGAGTAGGGAAATTAGCAAAGGGGCACTGTATGGAGAAACCTTTAGGTACCTTTCAGCACATCTTTATCAGTGGTCAGAATGTGACTGGACTCGAATGCTGAGGCCAGATAAGAACGCAAATGCAGACAGGAGTAAACTGCCCCAGCAGTGCATGGCCTTGGTGATAAAATCAATAGGCATCAAGAAAATTCACTGGAAAAAATAGTCTCTTCAACAAATGTAGACAATTGAGTATCCACATTAAAAAAAAATAAAGTTCTCTGGGTACCGGTGACTCATGCCTGTAATCCTAGCTATGCAGGAGGCAGAGATCAGGAAGATCACAATTCAAAGCCAGTCCAGGCAAATAGTTCTTCAGACCCTATCTTGAAAGAAACCCATCACAAAAAAAAGGGCTGGTGGAGTGGCTTAAGGTGTAGGCCCTGAGTTCAAGCCCCAGTACCACCAAAAAAATAATAATAATTAATTTAAAAAATAAAATTAGACCTGAACTTCACAAGTGGACTCAAATCCACTTAAAATGGATCAAGGACTTAAATGTAAGACCTAAACCTATAAAACTCCTAGAAGAAAACAGGTATAAATATTTGTGAGCTTGATTTAGGCAATTGTTTCTTAAATTTGACACAAAATGCATAAGCAACTATAATAAAAGTAGATAAACTGGACTTGGTCAATACTGAAAACTTTTATATTTCTAAGGATATTATCAAAAGCATAAAAAGAAAAATCCACAGAATGGGGAAAATATTTGCAAACTTATATGTTATAGGTGTGTAGTTTACTTAAACAATAAACCTGTCAAACTCAAGAATGAAAATGCAAATAAGCCAATTGAAAAATAGGCAAAGAATTCAAATACACATGCCTCCAAGGAGGATATGCAAGTGGCCAATACCCAGGAGAAAAGATGTTTAACATTAGTCATTAGAGAAACACAAATCAAAACCCCACTGGATACAACTTCATACTCACTAGGATGGTTGGAATAAAATTAAAGTCAATAATACTAAGTGTTGGTGAGGTTTGGGGAAGTGAGAACGCTAATACACTGCTGATGGTAATGTAAAATGGTACTTTGGAAAACAGTGCATCAGTTCCTCAAAGTTACACATTGTTAGTCCATATGACCCACTAATTTCATTTCTGGGTATATACTCAAGAAAACTGAGCACATAGTCACACAAAAATTTAAGTACTAAATATTCATTAGCAGCATTATTCATAAAAACCAAAATGTCTCAGTAATAAAGTATGCCTCAAATGATAAATAAAATGTGGTATATCAATGCAATGAAATATTATTTAGGCATGATGGCAATATTCTGCATTATGCTAAGTTTAAGAAGCCAACAATAAAAAGACACATAAGATTCTGAAATGTCCAGTGGAAGCAAATCTATGCAGACAAAAAGTAAATTAGTTATTGCCAGAAAAGGATAGGGAGTGATTGCTAATGGACACAGTTTCTTTTGTGATGATGAAAACATTCTGCAATTAGATAGTGGAAATGGTTGCATAACTTAGTGAATATATGAAAACCCTCTGAATCATACACTTTGAAAGAATGAATTGTATGGTATCCTATATGTATTATATCTCAATTTTAATTGTCTAATCCAACTGCTCAGGAAATCAGAAGAAGACTTGACAAGTGTATCATATTAAATTAAAAAGCTTTTGCACAGCAAAAGAAACAGTCAATGGAGTGAAGAGAGCCTATAGAATGGCAGAGAAATCTTTACAAGATATTCATCCAACAGGGATTAATATCTAGCATATAAAAAGAACTCAAAAATTAAACAACAAAAAGCAAATAATCCAATCAATAAGTGGGCAATAGAACTGAACAGAACTTTTTCAATGAACGAAGTACAAATGGCCAAAAAATACATGAAAAATATTCAACATTCTTATCTATCAGGGAAATGCAAATCAAAACTATACCGAGATTCCATCTCATCCCAGTCAGAATGGCTGTCAACAAGAAAACAAATAACAAATGCTGGTGAGGATGTATGTGTAATAGGGGGTACACCTCTTATCCATCTTATCCATTGCTGGTGGGAATCTAAACTATTCTAACCACTATGGAAATGATATGGAGGCTCCTCAAAAAATTTCTGGGTATACTTACCTCAAAGAATCAAAGTCAGCTTATTATAGAGAAAAGCTCAGTGTTTATCATGGTACTATTCACAATTGCCAAATTATGGAATCAGTCTATGTGCCCATCAATAGAAAAATGGGAAAAGAAAATGTGGTACGTATACATAATGGAGTTTTGCTCAACCACGAGCAAGAATAAAATTATGTTGTTTTCTGGAAAATAGATAGAACTACAGACTATTATGTTAAGTGAAATAAGCCAGTACCACAAAGACAAGTATCAGTTTTTTTTCTTATTTGTGGAAACTAGGAGGAATACCCCCACCCAAAAAAAACAAACAAACAAAAAAAAACAAGGTCATGAAAGTGAAAGGGGACTATTCAGGTGGTAGAAGAAAAAGAAAAATGGGGAGTGGGGACAAGGATAAGAAAAAGTAATACAGGTGAATATGACCAAAGAATATTATATGCCTATATGAAAATGTCACAGTGAAACTCTTTACCTTGTGGAATTTAAATATAATAATAAATTTTTTAAAAAGAAAAATTATATAAGCAAAATAATTAATATGGAATATTAAGGAACCCTGATATGTAGTGTCTTTGTATTTTTTATTTTAGTAGCACTTATTACTGCCTAGAAATTTATGACTTTGAATTATTCAAAACCAAAGACTTTTGTTTTCTCAATATAAAATAATGAATCAATATGAAAATAGTTGGTCACAATTTAAATAGAAATCTGTTCATTTTCAAATATCCTTCTGTATTGAAACATTATGCTTTTAGAATTTTGTAGGAAATAGGAAAAGTTGAACAGCAATTTGATGTTAGCAATTTGGTAGAAGAAATATGTAAAAAATTTAAAGTATAATGAATGGCAAGTAAATAAATTAAAATTTCATTTTCTTTTTTTTTCCGTTTTTGCATGGTAAAGGACAGATCAGATCTAAGGACTTCCTCCTCATTCTTTAGCACTGCATGATCACTACATTTTCAATCTGAATGTGTCCCTATTAAAACAACTAAGTGCAAAGGATTAATTTGCCTCAGTTTGTTACAGTGTAGGAATTAGGGGAGATGGAGACACATGGAGACAATGCAAGGAAGGGAGAGAAAAGTGAGATATTCAAAATTTCTAAGCAGATCTTTAAAATAAAGTGAACAAATCTGGTACTGGTGGCTCACACCTGTAATCCTAGATACTTGGGAGGATGAGATCAGAAGGATGGAAGTTTGAGGCCAGCCTGGCCAAAAAGTTTGTCAGACCCCATTTCAATGGAAAAAAGCAGGCATCATTGTGCACCCCAATTATCCCAGTGACAATGGGAAACTTAAATAGGGAGATTGCAGTCCAGTCACCATGGGCAAAATAGTGAGACCATATATCCAAAATAACCAGAGCTAAAAGGGCCAGAGATGTGGCTCAAGCAGTAGAATGCCTTCCTTGCAAGTGTGAATGAAATGTTATCATTCGCTGGTAAATGGATGGAATTGGAGAACATCATTCTGAGTGAGGTTAGCCTGGCTCAAAAAACCAAAAATCGTATGTTCTCCCTCATATGTGGACATTAGATCAAGAGCAAACACAACAAGGGGATTGGACTTCGAGCACATGATAAAAGCGAGAGCACACAAGGGAGGGATGAGGATAGGTAAGACACCTAAAAAACTAGCTAGCATTTGTTGCCCTTAACACAGAGAAACTAAAGCAGATACCTTAAAGCAACTGAGGCCAATAGGAAAAGGGGAACAGGTACTAGAGAAAAGGTTAGATCAAAAAGAATTAACCTAGAAGGTAACACCCATGCACAGGAAATCAATGTGAGTCAATGCCCTGTATAGCTATCCTTATCTCAACCAGCAAAAACTCTTGTTCCTTCCTATTATTGCTTATACTCTCTCTACAACAAAATTAGAAATAAGGGCAAAATAGTTTCTGCTGGGTATTGGGGGGGGAGAGGGAGGGGGCGGAGTGGGTAGTAAGGGAGGGGGTGGGGGCAGTGGGGAGAAATGAACCAATCCTTGTATGCACATATGAATAATAAAAGAAAAATGAAAATAAAATAAAATAAAATAAATGTGAACAATCCAAGACATCCCCCATACACTTTTCTCCCCCTTCCACATCTAAATTTTAAATCAACCAAAAGAGTGTTATAAATCTGACTAGTGTTAACACTAATACAGTATACTAAGTTTAGTTTTATTTTTCTTTCAGAGTCCCACTGAAGTTTGTGGTTTTTGTGTACACTGATGCCTATGTGTTAATATTGCATGACATATACTTATGACCATTTTTTAGGCATTAGAATGTAATTTGACAAGTACATTTTGATAAAGGGTTTATTGTGAAATCTTTGCTTCTGTGACATACTGATGGGCATATATATGATTTGTTTATGTACTATGTAAGAAATATAGCCTCAGACAGCTAAGGCAAAATGTGATTTTCTTTTAGCCTGATTTCCAGGAATGCATTGGAATGAAATAGAAATGCAAATGAATTGAAAATGCAGGCAGGTCCCCATTTTTAGTTTCAGGAAGTTCCTGGAGACCAAACTTCCTGCTCCCTCCATCACCCATGGGCTGATGCCAGACAGGACAAGTGCTGAGGTTCTGCACAGTTGGGCATCTGAAGAAACTGGGAGCCTGCCCATAAACAGACCAATATCTTGGTTAAGAGAGAGGTGAGTAATGACTAAAACAAAATGCCACCTCTATATGCTAATGAGATCCTCATTAGAAAATAAAAAAAAAACTGGTCTTTTGAAATTTATTGCTATTATCTACTGTCAATAACTTTGGAGGAAAATTATTCTTTCAACAGTATTTTACAAGTTATTAATTTTTTTAATAATGGTTTTGAGTTGGAAGTCTAGACCTATTTTTCTGCTGTAACAAATGTTTGATTGTTACTCATCTTCATGGCAAAGAGAGTATCAGTGTACTGGAAGCCTCATATCTTCTTTGTGGCCACAAGGCCACATGTGTATTAGCAACTATCACATATGTATGATCAAATTTCCCACAGTAAAGATTTATCAACATAAGTATAATAGGTCATTATATGTCCCAAATCTTCCTTTGTGTCCTTTTATAAAGAACACAAAGGTATTCACTCTTCAGTTCCTTTTAAAAACCTACATCTACAATTATACTATCTCAATTCTCCTTTTGTGCTTGTAAAATGTCTTGTACTCTTTCTCCAGATATGAAATCCTAAGACCATTTTCAGTGTTGGTAAAGAGGATACCATATTTGAGCTGGGTGAGCTGGGGGAAAAGCAGGAAAGAGGCTTTGCTAAAACTGCAAAGCAGCCTCCAGATTTGTCAAGAAACCTTAGAAAACAGTGGCCAAGCACAACAAAAATGCCATTAATGTGGCAGAGTCAGAAATAAGTCAAGAATGCTGTAACTTTAATATATGCACTCATGGCTGTAAACTTTCCTCTTAGGACTGTCTTTGCTGTGTCCCATAGGTTCTGGTAGGTGGTGTTTTCATTTTCATTAAATTCCAGAAACTTTTTGATTTCCTCTCTTATTTCTTCTATGACCCACTGATTGTTGAGCAATATATTGTTCAGCCTCCAATTCTTTGCATATTTTCTGCTGCTGCTTTTGTTGTTCAGTTCTAGTATTATTGCATTAATCAGATAGTATGCAAGGGTTATTTTAATTTTCTTGTATTTTATTGAAACTTTCTTGGTGCCCTAAGATATGGTCTAATTTGGAGACAGTTCCATGAGCTGCTGAGAAGAACATATACTGTGCTGTTGCAGGGTGAAATACTAAAGCTAGCACAGGAAAGAACAGGGAATACACTGGAAGCAATAGGCATAGTTAAGGACTTCCTCAGTAGAACTCAAGCAGCTCAGCAATTAAGCAAAAAGGATTGATAAATGGGACTACATGAAATTAAAAAGCTTCTTGGTCCTTAGACTAGCAGACATGCAACAGCAGCCACCAGCAGCATCATCCACAGCAGCCACACCTTGCAAGCAGCCAATCACATCCTTCTTCAGTGAGTCTTTTATATATAGTGGCAAACAAGGAGGTGGAGCAATAGTTCGGTTGGGGGTGTGGCATTGTAATTATCAGGAACAGGAGAAACCTGTGATCACTACTCTCTGAACATCTTAGGAAAAGCAGTAGTTCTGCATTTTGCCCTTGCCCCCTTCTATGGCTCGGGCCGTGCCAACTCAGCCTGCAAATTATTTGGCATAGTGTGCTTATGTCAAGTTCTTATAGGCTTCTCATACTCCACTCCCCACAGAAATGGTCTCAAAACTGAGGAGGCCACCCACACAATGGGAGAAAATCTTTGCTAGCTATATAGCAGACAAGGGACTGACAACAAGAATATATAGAGAGCTCAAAAAACTAAACTCCCCCCAAATCAATGACCCAATAAAGAAATGGGCAACTGAACTAAACAGAATATTTTCAAAGGAAGAAGTCCAAATGACTAAAAAACACAAGAAAAAATGATCACCATTCCTGGCCATAAAAGAAATGGAAATAAGATTCTACCTCATTCCTGTTAGAATAGCTGCCATCAAGAACACCACCACCAACAAATGTTGATGAGGATGCAGGACTAAAAAGGAACCTTCATTCACTGCTAGTGGGAATGTAAGCTAGTACAACCACTATGGAAAACAATATGGAGGCTACTTAAAAAATTAAGCATACATCTGCCATATGATCCAGCAATACCACTTCTAGGGATATACCCAAAGAAATGTGACTCAGGTTATTACAAAGGCACCCACACATATGTGTTTATTGCAGCACTATTCACAGTAGCCAAACTGTGGAAATAGCCAGGAGGGCCCACTACTGATAAATGGATACCTAATGCTCCCTGACTTCTGATTATCTAGGTCTCTGGAGAAATGATTGACTCCCGGGCTGGGTTTGAGAAAATGTAGGAACATTCTAGAATATCTTTTTGTATTAAGAAACGAAGTGATTGAAAAAAAAAATAAGTCATGTTGAAAGGACACAGGAGTCACACTGAAGGATCATTCAGTGGCCAAGCTTGGAATAATATGTGCCAAAAAATAAGTGAGAATATTGAATTATAACCAATCCATGAGCTCATGTTGACACAAACAAATAAAACCAAATAAATAAATGGGGGAAAGAGCTCTTTTAGGAGAACAATTCTAATTCATCTATGTAGAAGGGATGAAGGAAATAAAAAATTTGAGTAAACACAACAGTAATAAAGGCTATAGGTAAGATCCATGGATAGTTGGTAAATTAACAAGTGGAAATTCGAAGAGAAGCAGGATAAGTCTCAAAGTATCTTACCCAATGTATTTAACCATTAGAGAAATTTAGCAAGCATCAATTTAACAAAATTGTCATTATTAATGTTATATAATGATAATTAAGATATACTAACATTAAGTAAACCATAATATGATGTAGAGGATATTATTTCTGTGTATTCTTGCCAAAAATACATACAACATCAACCTAATTGTGAGAAAATATTAGGTATACCCAGATTGGCAAACATTTTGAATAGACCAGTAGTATTAAAATGTGGACAAGGAAAATTGGGGAACTGTCACAAATTGGACAAAACTGAACAGATATGGCAAATAATGCCAAGTGGAATCCTTGAACAGATAAAGGACATTGGTGAACAAACTGGTGAAATCTGAATAAGGTATATAGTTTAGCTAATTCTGTGCACTAATACTTGTCTCCTGGTTTCAAATCTTGTGCAATTATTATGGAAGATAGTAACATTAGAGTAAGCATGAGAAGGGCATGTTATCAGCAGTCTATATAGTTTTTCTTAATAACTTTTCTGTAAATTTAGGATTATTACAAAATAAAAAAGATATAATCAGAACATTGTAAGTCCTCCTACTTAAGATATTTTAATATAACTCCTAATGACTTTCTTTATATGTGTGGTTATATTTTAAACTACAACAACAAAATATTGCTTGGTTGTTAAGAGCACAGTGCTGGTAAGAGAGCCTGAGTTAAAATCCCTTGTCTCCCAGCTGCTGGCTTTGTGATCTGGGAAATGTTTCTTTCTGTCTCTGAATCTATAGCTCATTTGAAAAATAGGGAAAGAAATGATAGTACCTCTGTCATTGGGCTGTGTAAATGACTCATTTACCTGAATAAACACATTTAAAAACAGTGCCACAATGTCTAGCACATAGTCAGTTCTCAATAAACATGAGTCATTGTGAAGATTTCTTATTGTCTTGTACCACTGGACTATGTAAGTATTTAAGAACTGTTTGTTTAATATGTGTGAATTACTTAGGCAGGCAAGAGAGAGACTCTAAGACTGAAGGAGGCACAATCCTAGGTGTGAAATTCTAGCATTACAGAATATAGTATTAGTATAATCTTTATACCATTTGCTTAAATGGGAAAGTATTGAGTTCTACCTCAGTTTAGACACTAAATGTAAGAGTGACTAAAATTGATTTGTGTCTTGAATGCTGATTTTTCTTTTTGACTCCTCCTGAGCTCCTTTCTGAGAGTTCTGAAACCACTGGAATAAAGACAGAAGCAGGGGGAGCAAATTTCATTGCTATCAATAGCACCAGTTGTCAGAAGCCATAATCCAATCAGTCTGGAAATCCCTTGCCTGGATGCAACATGCTTAGTTAACTGGTCCTCAAAAAGTAGCATTTCTAATAAGTTGAATATATTTAAAAAATTTAGTCAGTATTCTTGGAAATTAGTGAATGCAGGGTAAATGCTCAGAACTCTATCTTTTTCCAAATTTCCAAATGAATAGTGGTGTATAAGAAGAAGGAAGAGCAAGATCATTTTCTCTCTGGTCAAAGACTGATATTCCATACTGTGAGTTAAGATTGGCTGGAAATATGAGACCCACATAATTAAGAACTGTAAAGTCTAAACCAGCAAGCATACCGTATTACTGGCTTTTTGCCTTGTCATCCAGACCATCTATATTGCTTAGTTTAAAGCATGTCTGAACAGATGGACCATGTCCTGAAGGTCAGAGAAAACATAATTCAATTGACAGCCAAATTGACAGAGAAACACCCTGTGTTGACAACTGCTTACTTTATGAGAGACTCTCTCTCTAAACTCCACTGGTATTTTAGGAAAAATAGCACCTGATTTCATCCAACCAGTCCTTCAGGAAAATACAGATGAGTGAACTGGAAGTCGTTAAAAGAAACATAACCATATTCCTAATTAACATAAGACCTTTTTGTCACAATAAATTTCCTTCTGTCATTTTTCCCCACTTAGATTTCTACATGCTCTTGAGTGACCTCAATACTCAAGACATTTGTATCACCAGATTTTTTTATAGTAACCTAGAAAACCCAGCCCAACCTTTGCCAATATCATCATCTTCTCTCCTGTGTATTAGTGCAATGATCTTCCTCTAGTACTCTAATCCCCTTCCCTTAAATGCATAAGTAAATATGTTATTTCCTTGAATCAAATCCTGTCATAGGTCTCCATATTCTATAAATTGAAATCCAAGCTTTTTAGACGGACTTTCAAATATTTTCACAATCTGGTCTCAACCTGCCTTTCCAATTTCAACTACCAAAATTATCTTTTATATCCTGGGCCCTATTACATATGCAAACATCAAATACTCTTTACACTTCTGTGCCTTTACTCTTGTTCCTTCTGTCTGAATGACCTTCTGCCTTACTTCCACAATGGTAACTTGTTGGTATTCTAACCATCCTGTCTATCTCAGCTCAACCACATTTTCTTTTATGTGCTCCATTGTTTTCTCACCCAATTGAACTAATTACTGTATTTATACAATTACTAAAGAATGTATTATAAAACCTGCCTCTATAGCTTGCAAATTCTTTGAAGGCAAGTTCTCTGTCATATTGGCGCATTCCTACTTTTCTGTACTTGATAGAAATTTAATAAATGTTAAGTGTATATGTAGGTGAATGAATGAATGATAAATAAACAGCAAAATGTTGCAATCCTGGGTCTTAGGTATCTCTCAGAGACTTAGAAAAATTTTGACTAAATCCACTGACGTAAAGATGAGACCATTCTTCAATCTATGGGGCTGTCCTTTGCATGTGAGAGGTGCTTGAATGATCATGACAATCCAAAAGATTCTCATACATATCCAAGGGCTCCTGACCTCTTATGGGGGTGATATTGCCCTAGTTGTAAACAATTGCTAACTTAGTCTCTTTTCTGTTTTACATGGGAAATCCAAATAGACTTGTGACAAGTTCAAAATGTGGGGTGGAACAATATCAAGCACTGAGGGCCTTCTTTCAACTCACTAGTGTCACTTCTCTATTCTATACCCCAAATTCTTACTCTTACTTATTCTTTTGCTGCCCTTTGTTCCATAGCAAGTATTATCTAGTCCCTAACATGTCAACTATTTTCCTGAGGAAAAAATGGCCCAAGATCTACCATCTCCTCGCTAGTATTCTATTGGTCAAAATCCTCCCATTTTATTGTTAAAACAAATATTGAATGTTATATAATAGTCAAATCATAGTTCTAAATATCCTGTGGGTATTCTCAAATATCACTTACAAGTTCCTGAGAAAGCTCATTCTATCTAGGGACTTGATATAGATTGAATATTTGTGTTTTCCCCAAATTCATATATTGAGGCCCTAACCTCTAGTGACGCTATCTGTGGAGATAGTACCCCAATGGAAGTAGTTAAGGTTGAATGAGATCATAAAAGTGAGGATTATCTGACAGGAATAGTGTCCTTATGAAGATACTCCAGAGTGCTTTCTCCCTGTTTGTGCACATGTAGCAGGTGAGGGTCCAGCAAGATGGAAGTTGTCTCTAAACCAAGGGAAAGGCCTTAGGAGGAAGCCTACCTTAGCTGCAATTTGATCTTGGCCTTCCCATCCTCCAGCACAGTGAGGAAATAACTTGCTGTTATTTAAGCCTCCCAGTTCATGGTATTTTGTTATGGCAGCCAGAACAGACTATCATCTAGCCCGTGATTTATTCTTTAGCTTCAGGCTTGGGATGACTGACTGGTGAACTTCTGTCTTAATTTCTGATAACTAGGATGTAATATTGCACAACTAATGTGCTGTTACAACAAAGCCCTCATCACTCTTCCTTTTCTGGTGACTCCTGCCCATTTGGTCTCAGTGCAGCCCTGAATTTCTCTGTAAGTCTCTGCTTAGTTCATCTCTATGTCCTTCCTATGTTGTCACTCTGTAGTATGTCTGCACAAGCCTCAGTTGAGTGTTTTGATGTTAATGTTTTCCTACTCTGCAAGGTTATTCAGAGAGTTTGCATAACTAAGACTGCTGCTGCAGAACCCCTATTCTTGTAGGCGTTTTATCACATTGCTTCTCATTTCCCTCCTAAGCCATAATTGAGGGCTTGGAGGGAGTTTCCATCATGAAGTAAATAGTTAAAATGTGCCTTCAAAGAGCACTGGGGAGACTTCTGGGATGGGTTTCCATTGTCTAGGCGACTGCTGGCCAAGAGAAAGCTCAGCGTACTGAGGAATATGCCTGCTTTTAGGCAGCAAGCGATTCCTGTGTGGATCTCTTCATGGAATGGCACCCCAGAGGGCTGGCAGAGTGGCTCAAGGGGTAGAGCACTTGCCTAGCAAGCATGAAGCCCTGAGTTTGAACCCCAGTACCATCAAAAAAAGAGAAGGAATGGCACTCCCAGGATGCAAACTTCATAAACACCTCAATATTTTGGTACAGGAAAAAACTGCCAGTGACCTGGAAGCTGCTGAGGGCCAGGCTGGGCTCCATGGAAGAAAGTGTGTACACGAAGTTCATGAGCTCGTTTCTCAGCTGAGTACTCTGATAACCACAGAAGGGAACAACATATTGGAACAGACTTGTGAGAACCAGGGGCCCTTGGCCACCAGGTCCTTAATCACTCTGCTGGCATCATAGGTAGTAGGTCACAGAATTCCTCTCCATGGTGCTGAGAATGATGACAGAAACTGGAAGACCTGTGAGTATTAAGAGCAGAAACCCCTATGCACTGCATAAGCCACCCCAAGAAAGCAGGAAGAACTGGCAATGAGGCCACACAGGTGCAACACAGCGCTCTGCAATGAGCACCTCGTTCAACAGTGTGGCCTGGTGTTGCTGTCACTTCATAAGGAGGGTGGGAGTGAGGAGTAGCTGGATGAATTACTTTGGTCACCGCATGAATAAAGGCCAGTGAGTGCGGTGTTTGTGCGTGGCACTACAGCAGATAAAGCACCTCTTGTCAGTTGATCAAGCTCTATAAATAATCCACATCTCTCTCCCTTCCTTTTGTGCCTTTTTTTTGTACAAGGCCGACCTCTCCCTTTGCCTGCTGGATCTTTTGATAGTAGAAGAGAAAGGCTCTGACATGTGTGCTGAACCTGAAAAAGGACTTCCCTATGTTGACATCATTAGGTTTTTAGCTCTTCCAGCTACTTTTATAATTCTCATGCTGTGCTTCGCAGACAAGCCACATCTCTCCCTACCCTCAGAATTCTGTTCAGTCAGCTTCATCACCATGGATCCTTCCCAGGTAGAATCTGTCCTGCTTAAAGCCTGTCAGTCACTTCGCAGCCTTCTAGCACTTTTGTTTAAATATAGCTTGCTTATGTTCCTGACTGTGCTTTTGCTTTTATTTTCCCTGTGCTGTGTTCATATGCATTGTGTGGATACTTGCCTTTTCTTCTCTGACAACAGTGACAATAGTGACAATTCAATCATTTGTCAGGGTCCGACCATGTGACTCTCCTTGTGTTATACACTTCAGAAATAAACATTTTTGTTGAAACCTTATGATAATCCTCTGAGTAAGATATTTTAAATTTTGTTTTCTTTGAAAAGCAACGTAGTAATGCTTGCACCTTGTAAAATATTTTAAAAAAAAGAATTGTTTAAACAAAAACTGAACTTGCCCCCTCCTGTTCTCTTCCTCTTGGTTACCATTGACAACAGTGGAATTTGTTGCCTTCCAGATCCTCTGTGTAGCTCTGTGTGTGTGTGTGTGTGTGTGTGTGTGTGTGTGTGTGTATGTATGTGCTCATAAATGATTTGCTTTTTCACTTAATGATATATTTTAGAACTAGCATGAAAAAACAATACTTGTCCCCAGGTTTCAGGTAAGGAAACGGAGGCTTGAAGAGATCACAGGACTTTATCCTATTGGGTAGTGTTTTCCATTATGTTACAGGTTTCTGGAAGGCAGGCAAATCCTCCTGGTATACATGCAGTTCCAGTGTCCTCTAGTTTTAGAGCTGTCTTATTCCTGAATGTCCATGCTTTTCTGACTCACATTTTCAAAGCTTTGTTTTGTCCATGTACCTGAGTTTCAATAGCCTACTTATCCCCATAATTTGGGGTCTTGCTTTTATTTTGCTATCCTTATTAGGTAATGCATCCCCCACCTGCAGGAATCTAAGCACCTTCACTCCTTCTCTTCCTTCCTTCCTTTTTTTAGCACTCTTTGGGACAGGACTAGGGTTTGAACTCAGGGCTTTATACATGCTAGGCATGCTACAAGCCTCTTTCTTTCTTTTTGTGACAGTGTCTCACTATGTTGCCCAGGCTTGCCCTGAATTCTTCATTCTCCTGCCTTAACCCCCCTGAAGTGCTGGGATTACAGGCATGTATCACCATGCCCAGCTTTACTTCTCATTTCTTTAACATTTATGGAATAATTACTGTATTAAGGCCACCAGCAACATTTTCTGTACCCACTCTGAGCTTGATTTTTCTTTTCATAAGGTAGAATACTTTTTGTCTTAAGAAAGACGCTTATCTACACATTGGGAAATTATTTTTTCATAGACCTTTGAAACACTCATGAGGCTTTTTCTAGTTTGGTAATAGTCTCTCTTCATTTATCAGTAGCCTATTAGTCTTGCTTCCTGGATTTCCTTATCAGTGATTACTATGATTTCTTCATCACCCACCATGAGAGCATGGAGGTCATTATTTTTTTCCTTTATCCTCTCTGGATGCTGCCTGCACCTAGTCAGGTGCACCTAAGAACAGCCTTGTTGGTATTTCAGACTCTAGCTGCTTCTTCCTCCACCAAACCCCTGCCTTATGCTATGATATGCTTTTCCCATAAGCATTGTTTTGACTATGTCATTCCTATATTCAAAGTCTAAAATGTTTCCTTATTTTCTCTCAGCTAGGCTCAAATGGGTAAAAAATTACTTATTCTTTTCTTTTATGTGACGTGCTGTGCTATCATAAGTGTGTTACATTTATCAGACAAGTCTCAATTTCAGGGCCTCATTTAGAGTTCAAGTAATTATTTATAGAAGCTATCAAGAGCCCCTGGTTTCAAACTTCAATCTAGTGTCCTCAGTGGCTTGCCATTAAAGACATACCACAATCTCACTCTTTCTACTATCCAGTCTTAGGCTGCTCTAGTCCACAAATGAGAGTCTTTTCACTGGTCTGTGAATAGGCAATACAGCTTTCTACTGCCAACCTGCAATCATGCTCTACTCATCCTTCCAATAGTCTTTCTTTTTCTTCCTGATGGCTGGAAAGGTGATTGACTGTGATATCTGTCATCTTGGCTTCTACTGGCACATCTTGTAAGAATTGCAAAGAATATCCCCATCTGATGAATCCATGATGTAATGGTACAGTTTTCCTCAAACTATAATATCCATCTGCTAGGATATGTGGCTTGGTAAGTTACTAAGAGTTGGATTTTAGCCCTCCTTCACTGCTTCCATCAGCCAGGTGCCATTGACCAGCATGCACATGGTATTTAAATGCCCTGTTCACCCTGTCCTCCTGGAGCCAATTTGCTTGACCTGGCTGGTGAGGATAATTTTATTTACTCTACTCCAATATTCCTTCAGCTTATTGAAATCCAATTCTAGATTCAAGGACCAGCTGGTAATTTATTTCCTGCATGAAGACATAAGCCCTCCATGTGCTCTCTTTGCTGAATAGCATGTACACAATTGCTACTATAAACTTTAGTTCTTGGTTATGGTCTGTCTGAGTTTCTGAGATTTCTTGGGTTGAATTTATCTGTCCTGATTAATAGACTTCTTAAAGATTGAGAATATGACTTAGACAAGCCAGCAATAAAATCAAAACAAAACTAAGCATGCATATTATTTTGTTACATCCAAGTTGCCATTAATTGTAAAATATATGACTGCTTCATGTACCATTAAAAAGGAGAAAAAATTTAGAATTATTTTAAACTTATTGAGGTTTTGATTATATAACACTCTATTCACATAGAAGATGGAATACATAATCTAAATATATTGGTTAAGATATTCCTAAAATTTCTGCACAGATTCTATTTTGAATAACTTTCCAACTTGGTTGTTGGTTCTTCTACTTTTCAACAATTTCATTCTCTGTCCTATCAAGAGCAGCAGTGGCAATGCAGCAATTCTTATGAGTGCTTTGTTATTATTTTGGGGATTTTCCTTTAAGCCATAGATACCCATTTTGCAAGTTTAGATATTGAAATTTTCTCGATCCAAAGTCAATAAAACTCAACAGCTAAGACATTAGTTCTTCAAAAGTTCTTAAATATATTTTATAGTCAAATGTCAAGGGGTCATAGTTGTATAATTGTACTCCCAGAATATTACAAAATGATTGCACATGAATAGATAACTGCATTTATGTAATTATCAACATTCAGCTAACAGTAACAATAAGATAGTATTGTTTCCTAGATTCATCCTAATTTTAGAAGTGTTAATAAGTGGAAAAATATATTTTAGTGCAGATGAAATACAGGAGCATTTATTTGTAGGTGTATTTAAGTGGATTAAAATGCACTTGGTGGGCAGCACTGTTAGGCAGAAAAATTATTGGACATTTATTACAAGATCTCTGGTCTAAGTTTTTCCATTAAATTATTTGTGACATTTCTGTTCACCTGTCATGATCTCTGTTGCATTATTTGAAGAATGTGGCTATTTACCTAAATGCTTTCTAAAGGCCCTGCAAAACAGTCCAGGTAATCCAAAGCAGTGAGATTGAAGTTTGAAATCATTAGCCCAGATTCTGATGCAAGGGAAAACTCTCTTGGACTATAACTCTGGCCTAGAAATTAGAATTTGTCTGATGAAATCTGGCATAAGCCATTTCTGATAAAGACTGAACACACGGGGGATGTTAATATGCAATCTTTATCCATTTGAGAGGAGATTGTCCATGTGCAAACTCTCCTGAGGTTAGGGGAAAGAAAGTAATCACAAAGATTAACCTGAGGATTTATTTGTATGGAAAGAGCAAGACCCTTGGAAATTTCAATTTTTTTTCTCCTGAATATTGACAAAGAACCAGAGACATTCTGCTGGAAGGAAATTAGATTGCAAAATGGTTAATCCTCCCCAAATGGAAATCTGCTAAAGAATTTATGCATGGAGCCTGAAATATACACAGCAGAGCCAAGTGACTCAAGTCAATTTAGAAAAGATCACATTTTAATTAAATACAATAGCAGAGAGAAAAGAGGAGAGATGTTATCTTGTTTTGCAAAGATACATAGATCCACTGTATATATGATAGGTAAGCAATGTGATTTGCTTTCTTATTCGGCAATCAAACATGCAATGCAAACACACTTATTCTTTTATCATTATGACCGTTTATACACTTTCCTTCGTAGCTAGTCGTCCCAAAGCAAGCACCATTGTTTTAGTACATTACATGTAAGGAAAGGTGGCTTAAAAATGAAGTGCAACTGCCAAGAGGACTTCATGGTTTCTTTAAGTCTTTTTTCTTTCACAATAAACAAATACACAATTTTTTAACATCTGAACAATGAGGGAAGGAGAAGGAAAATGTACAAATAGGTTTTATGGCCGGGGACAAGAGAAGCAGTAGTTGTATATTATGTTTCTAATCCTAAAAAACATGCTAACATGTATGCAAAAGGCTTCTGTCAACAGCATGAACATAGTTCACCAATTGGTCATATGTGAAAGGGCACATATTATACCAAAACACTCATTTGAGCAATTTTTAAAATGTGTCATTTGTCATGTGGTCAAGCACAAAAGGCTTTACAAGGCAAATGTCTCTGAGGAACAAACTGGTTTGTGGAGGTGCTTATAGTTAGGTGTACCTAACTACAACCACTGGCTCACATTTAGTTGAGCTACATCTCCTGGTGAGCTTTATTTTCCTTTTAAATGAGACCTGTTGAAACTATTCTAAGAATCGGTGGGTGGGGGGGGGGGAGCAGGTAAAGGAGATTGATGGAAGGGGTGAATTTAACTAGGCTATATTGTAAGCACTTTTGTTAATGTCACAACGTACCCCAGTACAACAATAACGTGATAACAAAAAAATATCATAAATAAAAAGAGAAACTCATCATTTGAAATCAATGTCTCAGCACCTGAAATGAATAGGTATATATTTTTTGCCACTACCCATGGATCTGATATTCAATCTAGGCTTTAAAAGAGCCAAACTGTAGCAGTTTGAAAGTGTTGTGGAACCCAATCTTGTCATGTTTCTCTGACTTTGCTTTGTGGCAAATTCTTTGGGATTAAGAGAAAACTGTGTGCAGTTAGGATAAATCCTTCCCCTTTTCATATATTTATGGTTCTCACTTGAGTTTTAAACATCTCTGCTTTCAGACTATTGAAGACTCGAAAGGCCATTTATAATATATTTACTAGAACAGTTCTGAAATACAAGTCATTAGTCAGCTACTTTGATATGGTTCCCTTAATCAAAGATTTATTTGGACAATTTAGAAACAGTCAGATAAATGTTCTCTCTATCTAGGAGATGGGAGGCGTACTCAGTGTTCTGTGGAAGATTTATGCTGAATTGCTTTATGCTATCTTGCATTTGATTAACTTTTATCAACCAGAACAAAAAATCCTTCCCAATGCATCATTTATATGAACTTTATAAATGAACCATCTTTCTACTGCCAGCATCATTCACCAAAGATACATCCATTTACAAAAGTCTCCAAGGGCTAAGCAATTAACACAGGAGATTTTTGTACGTGGTATTTCGGCAGCAATTTTATGTTGAAGAACTGAAGTGTTCTACTTGCAATTAGAAACTGTCAAAAATTGATAGGTAATAAGTTTTAAGCCTTCCAGAGATCAGGTAAGAAAGGTCCTAGCCTACCAATTTCTTGATACCAGAAAGAGTTCTTAGTCAGAGTAAACAAGTCAAAGTTTGAAAACAACATTTGGCTTATGAGATATGAAGCCATCCTGCGACATCCAAAAAACAACATACAGTTCTACTCTGTCATTGGTACACATTTCCTCCACCTGAAATTTCAAACAAATATGGTGGTGACATTTTTAGATATGAATGGCAAAATGTAGGTAAATTGTATGGAGGACTCAATCATGACACTCAGAATTGATTTTTAATCTATCAGGAAAGACACTTTTGAATAAATCGAAAAGTTCTCTCTAGGAAGTGTGAAAAAATGTTAGCTCTCTCAGGAATATGGATATATATCGAATCTTATCATTTTATAAGACAAGGGCCTCTGAAAACAGAGTAGAGTTGGTTTCCAAAACTGTTTTGTCTGCCCCCAAATGATTGGTATTTTCAAATCTCCTTCACATTTCTGTGACTATAAATTCTCTTCATCTGTGGTATAAAGCAAGATTGGATATACCATTTCCTGTCCAGGCCCATTGTCTGATTTTTCTCTTTACTATGCTGTATTCTGGGAGCTCTTTTCTTTGACATCCTTTCCCTCACATTTCTACAAACTCACTTTTTTTTTTATTCACATGTGCATGCAATGTTTGGGTCATTTCACCCCCCTTATCCCCACCCCTCCCTTAACCCCCCCCTTACCCCCCCAACCCCTTGCTACCAGGCAGAAACTATTTTGCCCTTATCTCTAATTTTGTTGAAGAGAGAGTATAAGCAATAATAGGAAGGAACAAAGGTTTTTGCTAGTTGAGATAAGGATAGCTATACAGGGAGTTGACTTGCATTGATTTCCTGTACATATGTGTTACCTTCTAAGTTAATTCTTCTCGAACTAACCTTTTCTCTCGTTCCTGGTCCCCTTCTCCTATTGGCCTCAGTCACTTTAAAGTATCTGCATTAGATTCTCTGCGTTGAGGGCAACAAATGCTATCTAGTTTTTTGGGTGTCTTACCTATCCTCACCCCTCCCTTGTGTGCTCTTGCTTTATCATGTGATCAAAGTTCAATCCCCTTGTTGTGTTGGTCTTGATCTAATGTCCGCATATGAGGGAGAATATATGATGTTTGGTCTTTTGGGCCAGGCTAACATCCCTCAGAATGATGTTCTCCAGTTCCATCCATTTACCTGCAAATGATAACATTTCACTCTTCTTCGTGGCTGCATAAAATTCCATTGTATATAAATACCACATTTTCTTAATCCATTTGTCAGTAGTGGGGCATCCTGGCTGTTTCCATAACTTGGCTATTGTGAATACTGCTGCAATAAACATGGGTGTGCAGGTGCCTCTGGAGTAACCTGAGTCACATTCTTTTGCGTATATCCCTAAGAGTGGTATCACTGGATCATATGGTAGATCTATGTTTAGATTTTTAAGAAGCCTCCAAATTTTTTTCCAGAGTGGTTGTACATTCCCACCAACAGTGTATAAGGGTTCCTTTTTCCCCGCATCCTCACCAACACTGTTGTTGGTGGTGTTGCTAATGATGGCTATTCTAACAGGGGTGAGGTGGAATCTTAGTGTGGTTTTAATTTGCATTTCCTTTATCGCTAGGGATGGTGAACATTTTTTCATGTGTTTATTTGGCCATTTGAATTTCTTCTTTTGAGAGACTTCTGTTTAGTTCACTTACCCATTTCTTTATTGGTTCATTACTTTTGGGAGAATTTAGTTTTTTGAGTCCCCTGTATATTCTGGCTATCAGTCCTTTGTCTGATGTGTAGCTGGCAAATATTTTCTCCCACTCTGTGGGTGTTCCCTTCAGTTTAGAGACCATTTCTTTTGTTGAGCAGAAGCTTTTTAGTTTTATGAAGTCCCATTTATCTATGCTATCTCTTAGTTGCTGAGCTGCTGGGGTTCCAATGAGAAAGTTCTTGCCTATACCTATTAGTTCCAAAGTATTTCCTACTCTTTCCTGTACCAACTTTAGAGTTTGGGGTCTGATATTAAGATCCTTGATCCATTTTGAGTTAATATTGGTATAGGGTGATGTACATGGATCTAGTTTCAGTTTTTTGCAGACTGCTAACCCGTTTACCCAGCAGTTTTTGTTGAAGGGGCTGTCTTTTCTCCATCGCATATTTTTAGTGCCTTTGTCAAAGACAAGTTGGTTATAGTTCTGTGGCTTCATATCCAGGTCCTCTATTCTGTTCCACTGGTCTTCATATCTGTTTTTGTGCCAGTACCATGCTGTTTTTATTGCTATTGCTTTGTAATGTAGTTTGAAGTCAGGTATCGTGATACCTCCAGCATTGTTCTTTTGACTGAGTATTGCCTTGGCTATTCGTGGCCTCTTGTGTACAAACTCACTTCTTATCTCCTGTTGGAACACTAAGGACTGTCCTCTGCATTACTCATTTAGATGTGCATTCCTGTAATATACAACAGGGACATAAAGGGGAAAGTGGCATTGTACATTAGTACTAGGAGTCATTACTAATTCTTCATCAACCATTTTTGGCACCTTGGGAAAGTCATTTAATTTGTGAAACTTATGAAGAGTGTTAGTGTTACAAATATTCACATTCTCTGGTATGTGACTTGATTATGCTTATACATTGTCACTTGGAATTTGAAATATAGAAAAGGGGTAAGCCAATACATTTTTCATCTGCTTAATTCTTCTAGATGGGGCCTGAGCCTATTTGAAAAAAAGCAGAATTCAGTCTCAGTTTTCTCATACTGGAAATGTGCCTAAAGGAGAGACCGTGAAGATTGGAATAACAAGGACCAGATTCACCTTTGCATCTGATAAAACCGAAAGCTGTACAAATTATATGAAGACACAGTTGTTAACATTTGGACATCAGACTCCAAAAGAGAGTAATTCCAGAGTGACAGGAAGCACGGAGAGCACACTGTGTTTGCTCCTCTTAACTAGTAAGTATGAGTTTGGGGGTCATAGTCCAGAGAGGGAGCCTTGGGCAGCGTCACCTACAAACAGAAGTGGAAGTCAAGGGGGCCAAAAGTAGTGAGAATTTCCAAATCAGAATGCCAGAAGAAAAGAGAGTTACATAGGGAGATTACAACTCTGAAGATCTGGAGATTTGTTTCAGTAGTGGGACAAAATTTTATAAAATTCACAATATCCCATAAATACATTTAAGCTTTGTTCTTAGAAATCTATCAGCCAATTTGATCTTTAAGAGTCTAAAGCTTTGCTTTACACAGCTTAAGTAAGCTTAAAAGCAAACACTGAAAAGATCAAACTATTTCCAAGTAACTTAACTACATCTCAGACCAAAGTTCAAGGCTATGGTTAGAAAAGCAAACGTATCAATACCCCCAAAAAGGTAATATTCACAGTGTTTGAATCCTCATAAGAAATTTCTACATATGCAAAGCAATAGGAAAATATAACCTGTAATCAATATTAACTAAACTTAGAATGACACAGATGAAAGAACTGAAATTTTTATTATAACAAGTTGAAAAAGGCAGAGGATATATTGATATGTTAAGAATTGAAAGATCTAAAATATTCTTAAATCAAAATTATAGAGAATGAAAATTTCAGACAGATGAAACTGTGTCATGATGAAAAAGAGTAGATTCTTATAATTCATAGTAATTATGACCACTGAGTTAGTGCATAGTTAATAATTGCTCCTAAGGGAACTATAAAATGTCTCAGGCTATTTGTGCTACTATAACAGAATGCCCGAGACTGGATAATTTATACAGAACAGACATCTATTTTCACAGTTTTGGAGGCTGGTTCAAACTCAAAGAGCTAGCAGGTTTGATATCTGGTGAGGACTCCTCTCTCTGCTTCCAACACATTTTCAACACTGTGTTCTCACATGGCAGAAAATACAGGAGAGCCAGAAGGGCTGAACTCAATCTTCAATTCTTTTTATAGGAAACGTGATCTCATCCATAACAGTGGAGCCCCCATGGTCTAATCACTATTACATTGGGTTGTAAGTTCCAACATATGAAGTTTTGGAGGAGATATGCTTTCATACCACAATCATGTGAATTTCTGCTCATAAAACTTTCATCTCGCAACCAATTCATACCCTTGTTTTATATGTGTTTCTGTTTAAAGACACCCAGTTTAGCATACATTGTTGATTTATTAATACTGAATTCCCTTCAGAGAGCACTATTGCTCATGGTACCTGTATTCTCTCCAGTATGCACATGATGGCTTTCTTGTGCCTAGAAGCATCAATCAGCACTTTGACACAGTGTTTGGGAGTCATCTTAAGTAACGACATTGCCTTCCTCCAAAAAAGTACAAGAATGTGACAACAAAGAGGCCTCAAAAGGCACACGTGTTTACAGTGGGGAGCCGAAACAAGAAGGGCTGTTTGACCTCAGCTGGGAATGCCTGTGCTTGGGAAATCTTTTTTTTTTTCGCTCCTCTGCTCTTGGGTGAGAATGGCTAAGAACAGCAGGTATTGACTTTGGAGTTACAAATCAGGTTTAGAGATAGGTGAACGTGTAAATAAGGAATCTACAAATACCGAGGATCAATTGTATCCAGATGGGATAAATGAAGCACTGAAAAAAAAAAAAAAGGAAGAACTCACAAGCAGAATAACACACATGTAATCTCCATAGGTAGGAGCAGAAAAATTATTTGAGAAAACCATAGTAAAAACTTTCTACATTTTGCAAAACCTATCCACCCAAAGGTACATGAAGCTCAAAAACCAAAAACACTTGATAGAACAATAATGTCACCATTTATAAATCAGCGGCCATTTTATCCTCAGACCTCACTTGAGAAACTTCCAAGGACAGCCCTGCCCTTAAACAGCAAATCCCGCTCTCTAAGACAGCCCCACCCCTACCAGAGACTACTGTGCATGTGCTAACTTCCTTACCCTCCCCTTTCTATAAAAGCCATTCCTGGCCCAGATTCACTGCTGCACCATCTTCCCGCCCCCCACCAGCTTGGCAGTTTGGGCCTGCCATTGAACTTTGCTCTATGGATGTGAGACTTTTCTCGTGAGCTTTCTTTGTGAGCGGCGTTTTTCCTAACAACACTAAAGAAGAAATATGGATAAAGGTACATCAACAGCCATCACATAGAGTTGCTCAAAACCAGTAATAAAATCAAAATTATAAGAGCAGCTAGATGGCAGGAAAGGCGCACAGGTAGAATATAGTAGGTACAGAAGAACAAAGTGAAAGAAAACGGCGTATTTTTCATTGGAAATAATTTGAACCTTAAAATGGTGGAGCAAAATTTTTATTGGTGTAGATTAATTGTACAAAGGGATTTCATTGTGATATTTCCATAATACATATAATGTACTTTGGTCAAATTTATCCCCTCTGTTCCTGTTTCTTAGCCCCCACTTACCCACCTCTAACTCTTTAGTCTCATTATGCTATTTTTTACATACATAATGTACTTCTATTATTGTCATATACATATATAATGTATTTTGATCATATTCACCACTCATCCTCTCCCCATTATCCTTTTCCCATTCCCTTTCCCATTGTTCTCCCCAAACAGTCCCTCTTTTGTGATCATGTCATATTGTTATTTAGATCTAGATTCTGCATATGAGCAAAAACATGTAACGTTTGTCTTTCTGAGATTAGCTTATGTTGCTCATGCGGTGATATCAATTTCATCCATTTTTCTGTAAAGACATGATTCCATTCTTTGTTATGGATGTATAATACTCCATTGTGTGCACATCCCACATTTTTTTCATCCATTCATTGATTGTTGTGTACTTAGGCTGATTCCATAGTTCGGCTATTGTGAATAGTTCTGTGATAAACAGTGCAGGTGTCTCGTGCATGCTGACTTAGACTCCTTCTGATATACACCCAAGAGAGGTATAACAAGGATCCTAGGGTAGTTCTGCTTTTAGTTTTTGAGGACCCTCATACTGATTTCCTTAGTGGTTGCGCTAATTTAAATTCCCACCAACAGTGTATAAGATTCTTGCCTCCTTCCCCTATCCTGTCTAGCATTTGTTGTTTGTTTTCTTCATGATAGCCATTCTGACTGGGGAGATATAAAATCTCATTTTCTTTAGCATTAAGGATGCTGAAAATTTCCTCATGTATTTATTGATCAGTTGTACTTCTTCATTTGAGAATGATTAATTCATTTGCCCATTGATAATGGATATTTTGATTTTTTGTTTGATTTTTAAGATCTTTGTAGATTCTGGATATGAATCCTTTGTCCAATGAATAGCTTGCAAAGATTTTCTCCCATTGTGCAGATTCTCTCTTGATTCTGCTGCTTACTTTAATGTGCTGATGCAATCCCATTTGTCAATTCTTGCTAGTATTTTCTGAGGGACTGGGATTCTATTATGTTCATTATGTTCAGGGGTTCTCCTGTGTTTCCTCTAGTAGTTTCAGTGTTTTAGGTCTTACATGTAGACCTTTAATCCATTTTGAATTACTTTTTGCATATGGCAAGAGATAGGAGTCTATTTTCAGTCTTCTACATGTGGATATCTAGTTTTCCCAACTGTTTGTTGAAGATGTTGTATTTTTTCCAACATATATTTTTGGTGCCTTTGTTGAACATCATATGGCTGCAGATGTGTGGAATCATTTCTAGATGTTCTGTTCTGGTCCACTGGTCTGCATGCTTGTTTTTGTGCTGCTACCATTATATTTTTGGTTACTATGGCTCTGCAGTATAATTCTAAGTCAGGCATTGTGATACCTCCAGCATTGTTCTTTTTGCTCATAATTTCTTTGGCTATCTGTGGTCTTTTGTAATTCCATATGAACTTTGGGATTGATTTTTCTATTTCTGTGAAAAATGGCATTGGGATTTTGATAGGGATGGCACTGAATCTGTAGATTGCTTTAAGAAGTATAGTTATTTTCACAATATTAATTTTTTCAATCCATGGACATGGAGGTCTTTCCATGTTCTAGTGTCTTCCTTAATTTCTTTCTTCCGTGTTTTTTAGCTTTCACTGTAGAGATCTTTCACTTCCTTTGCTAGTTTTTTCCTAGTTATTTAATTTTTTGAGGTTATTGTGAATGGGATTATTTTCCTAATTTTTTTCTCATCCTGTTCATTGTTGGTGTATAGAAAAGTTACTGGTTATTTTTGTCTGCTATTTTGCCAAAAGTGTTTATCAGAGTTAAGGGTTTTTTTTTTTGTGGAGTCTTTCTTATAAATATAAGGCTGTATTATATGAAAATAGGGATACTTTGACTTTTTTCCTTTGACATTTTTTATTCCTTTTGTTTCTTTCTCTTGCCTTATTGTTCTGGTTAGTAATTGTAGTACTATACTGAGTAAGACTGGAAAAGGTAGATACCCTTTTTTCATTTTTACTTTAAAGGAAATGGTTTCAGTTTTTCTCCATTTAGTATGATGTTGGCTATAGGTTTGTCATATATAGCCTTTACTGTGCTGAGGTACATTGCTTCTAATCCTAGTTTCTTCAGAGCTTTTGGCATGAAGGGATGTTGGACTTTGTCAAAGTCTTTCTGCACCTATTAAGATGACCATGTGGTTTGTCTTTTATTTGGCTTATGTGGTATATTATGATTATCAATTTGCATATAGTGGACCATCTTTGCATTGCTAGAATGAAACCATCTTGATTATGATGGGTGATGTTTTTAATGTGCTGTTTTTAATTTGTGTTTTGCTCCTCTTTCTTTAGGCTAGTTTAGCTAAGGTTTGTCAATCTTTCTTACTTTTTAAAGAACCAACTTTTTGTATCATTGATTCTTAGTATTGTGTTTTAGTCTCCATTTCCTGAATTTCTGCCCTGACCTCTATTAATTTCTTCCCATCTACTGATTTTGGGTTTGGCATGTTCTTGTTTTTCTAAGAGCTTAAGGTGCATCATTAGGTTATTAATCTAAGATCTCTGTTTTTTTGTTTTTGTTTTTAATTTATTATTATTATTTTTTTTGCAGTACTGGGTCTTGACATCAGGGCCTCATGCTTGCTAGGCAGGTGGTCTATCACTTGAGCCACTCCTCCAGCCCTGTTTTTTTTATATGGGTTTCCCCCCCGCCAAGATAGGGCCTCAAGAACTATTTGCTCTAATTTGCCTCAAACTGAGATCCTCCTAATCTCTGCCTCCTGAGTAGCTAAGATTATGGGTGTGAGCCACCAGATCTTGGCTGAGATTTCTGATTTTCTAAGATATAAGCTCTTGTGGCTATGAACTTTCCTTTCAACACTGCCTTTGCAGTGCCCTTTAAGGTTTTGGTAAGTTGTGTTTTCTTTATCATTTGATTTTAGGATTTTTTTATTGCTTTCTTTATTTCTTTGATGACCCACTGATTGCTCAAAGTCTATTGTTTAGGGTGAGTGAGATTCTTATACTAGTGAAAAACAAAAACTATTAACCTAGAGTTCTGTACCACAGTAAAATCTCTCTCAAATATGAAGGTAACAAACCATTTATTGTGTTATAATGTAATGTACTACTGGAACTAATATAAGAAACATATTACAGCTAGTAAAACATTGTCATTTTAAAAAAGAGACATACTATCACCACTAGTAGGTATACATTGCAAGAAATGTTAAAAGTAATTCTTCAAGCAAAATGAAAATGATACCAAGTAGAAATCTAGATCTACATAAAAGTTGGCTAGATATGCAAATGATAACTACATGAGTAAATATAAATTTTTTCCTCTTTTAGGTATCTTTAAAAGTTATTTAAATTTAATCACTACTGTAATAGTTACAATGTGCAGACATAAAATCTATGACAACGAAAGCAAAAAAGTCAGGAGGCAAGACATATTTTAAGTTTTTTTTTAGAACATTTGAAATAATACAATATTTCTTGAGTACTGACTATGATAAGCTAAAAATGGGCCTCATGCTTGCTAGTTAGGTACTCTATCCCTTGAGCCACTCCTCCAGCCCTGATTTTTTTATATGGGCTCCAAAACACCCAATAAAATAACCCAAGGAAATTATAGCTGATTAGTTGATTAAGAAGGAGGTGAACTGAAATTGCTTATGTAATTATTATCTAAGGAAGGCAGAAAAAGAATAAGAGAGGACATGATAAATGGAAACTGATAGCAAGATGATAGATTTAAACTATGAATCCCAATGATCATATTAAATGTAACTCAGGGTAAGTTAATTTATTCTGGAAAAGAGAAGATAGTAAATATTTTAGGCTTCATGGATCATATACATTAGAGGTCTTCAATGCATATTGTTCTTTAATAATCCCTTAAAATACAAACCTATTAAAATAAAAAAATCTATTCTTAGTTCTTGGGCCATATAAAGCATGGTATTGGCCATACATGTCCACTGAGCTGGACCGCTCTGACCTCTTATCTAAGCATATCAACCAAAATGTCAAGGTTATCAGGTTGAATAAAGAAGTAGAAGCATATATGCTACATAAAAGAAATCTACTTTACATATAAAACCAAATAGATTACAGGTTAAGGGATGGGGAAAATCTGCTCTGTTAGCCCTAATACAAAGAAAGCTGTAGGATTTATATTAATATCAGACAGAGTAGATTATCAAAGAAAATGATATCATCAGTGATAATTTTATTCTGTAATGTTAAAAGAGTTCGCACTTCAAGAGAACCTAATCTTTCTTGTGTTTACAAACTTAGTAAAATAGTTTTGAAATCCATTAAGCAAAAACTGGTAGAACTGAAAATAGATGTAATAGACATATGCATGATCAGAGATTTTTATATTCCTTTCTCAATTGATAAAAAGTCGGCAGAAAAATCAGTGGAACAACACTATCAGCAAACTTGACTATATATTTGCAGAACATCCCATGAACAATTACAGGTACACATTCTTTTCAAATGTACATGAAATATTTAACAATACACATTATATTTAGGCAATAACATAAGTTCAATAAAATTTAAAGCACTGAAGTCATGTGAAGTGAGTTCTCTAACCACGTGGACATAATATGAAATCAATGACAGAAGGACATTTGAAGAATCCTTAAATTCTGAAAACTCAACTGGACCTGAATTCTAAATAAATTATGCATCAAAGAAGAAATCAAAATGAAAATTGGAGCATTTGGATGGAATGAAAATTACAAATGGACTACAAGAATATATTTACAATGCAATATTAATTGGGGGAATTTATAGAGCTAAATACTTATATTTTTAAAAAGTCTCAAATACATAACCTTGCTTATATATTAAGAAAGTAGTAAGAGGTCAAATAGAACCTAAAGTGGGCAGAAAAAAGAAATAAGAAAAATTGGAATAGAAACTGATCAAGTAGAGATGAGAATTATAGCAGGGGAAATCAGTGAAACCAAAACGTGGCTTTCTGAGATTGATAAAATTGATGAAGCTGTAACCAGACTAATTGGGGGGAAAAAAAGAGATGTAATTCACCAAATTATGAATGAGAAATTAACATCACTACAGATCATACAGATATTTAGTGAATAATAGGGAATCAAATGAATGACTATATCAGTATATTCTACAACTTAGATGGGATGGGTAAGTTTCTGGAAAGACGCAAAGTACCAAGACATAACTGAAGATTTTTTTTCATTAAGAAGTTCTTAATGTGCTTAACATTTTATAAAACTTGGCAATTTATGGCAAAGTTGTATATTTTTTATTGTGCTGGGTAGGGGTACATTGTGGCATTTACAAAAAGTTCCTACAGTGTATCAAATACATAATACTTGAATTCAGATGTCCATATGCCCATAAACTATTTTGAAGATTAAGTTAAAACCTTCACAGAAAGAAAACTCCAGATCAAGATGTCTTCAGTGATGAATTCTGTCAAACATTTAGGGGAAAATTAATCCTAATCATATATATCTTCTTTCAGAAAACCAAAGAGGAAGCGATATTTATGAATTCTATCAAGCTAATGTCACCATGATACTGAAGAATAGTAAATTTCACAAGATGTAAAGATTCTTAACAAAATGTTAGCTAATCAAATCTAATAATATATAAAAAGGATAATGCGTAATAACCAAGTGGAGTTTATCCCAGAAGTTCAAGGTTAATTTAAACATTTTAAAAACAGTGTAATTGACCACAACACACACACACACACACACACACACACACACAGATATTCACCTCAGTAGGTGTAGGAAAAACAGTAGCTAAAATTCCAAATCTCATCAATTTAGGAATAGAAAGGAAATTTCTCAACTGAAGGGCATTTAAGAAAACCTACATCAAACATTAAGCAAGGTGTCACAACTGTGGAGTGGTTATTTATAAAGTTCTCAGCTCTCATTACTATATTTAACATTGCACCAAAGGTGCTAGACAATAAGGCAAGTAAAATAAAAGGAACTCATATTGGACATGAAGAAACAAAGTTATCTTTATTTATAAAGGATTGCTCATACAGAAAATTGTATGGGATTTAAAAATTATGAGAGCTAATAACTGAGTTTAGTTCCACTGAAGCATACAAGTGAATGTTCAAGTCGGTTCTGCATTTAGCATTGAAAAATCAGAAATTAAAACTCTAAACATGCCATTTGTAGTATAAAATTTAAAGACACTGGGCATGAATGGGACAAAGTAGTTGATAGATTTATTCAGCAAAAGCTGTCAAACATTTCTGAGAGATGTGAATGAGTCTTCAGTGAATGGAAAGATATGCTGAGCTCCTGGTCACAAGGCTCGAAACTCTCCTCAAATGCTGCATGTGCTTAATGCAAGCACCATTAAAGTCCCAGAATAGTTGTTGTGCAATGTCCTTGTATAAACTGAGTCTAAAACTCCTATGGAGATACAAAGGACTAGAGTAGTTGACCAACATTAAAAGAACAAAATTGGAGGGGTTATAATATTGGACTCCACGACTTACTGTAATGCTACAGTAATCAAGACAGGTGCCATTTGCATGAAGACAGACGCACAGGTCAGTGGGACAGAATAAAGTCTAGAAATACAGTGACACACATATAATAGATTTTACTGAATGATTTGATTTTATGCAAAGGTACCCATAGATGGGGATAGGGAGTCTTAAAAACGGTGGCCTCATCCTCTAATAGACCATCAATTCGCACCTCACACAGTTTACATAAGAGTTAACTCAACATGGTTCACAGACTGAAATATAAATTATAAAGCTAATAAATATCTTGGAGAAAATAATGGAAAACATGTTTGAGATTTTTAGTTTGGCAAAGATTTCTTAGATGCAATGTTAAAATCATATTTCTTAAAAGTAAAAAGTAGATAAATTAGACTTCATCAAAGTTTAGGATAGTTAGACTGGAGCCCTGAGTTCAAACCCCAGTCCCACAAAGAAAGGAAACAAAAAAAAGAAACAGCTGGAGGTACCTGTTTTGAGCTTATTTCTGGATCTTCCATTCTATTCCATTGGTCTTTGTGTCTGTCGTTGTGCCAAGCTGTTTTTGTTATTTGACTTCAATATAACATAAAGTCAGGTATTGTGATACCTCCAGGCATTGTTCTTTTTTCTCAGGATTGCTTTGGCTATTTAAGGTATTTTGTGCTTCCATATGAATTTTAGGGTTTTTTTTTTCTTATTTCAGTGAAGAATATTGTTAGAATTTTGATAAGGGTTGCATTGAATTTGCATATGGCTGTTGGTGATATAGCCATTTTAGCAATATTGATTCTGCTGACCTATGAACATGGGAGGTCTCTCCATCTTGTAGTGTCTTCTACAATTTCTTCAGTGCTTTATAGCTTTCATTATGGAGGTCTTTAACACTTTTAAAGTTTTTGTTGTTTGGTTGATTTTTTTGAGGTTACTGTGAATGGGATTGCTTTCCTTTTTGGTTTTTCATCAATTTTGTTGGTGATATATAGAAAAGCTACTGATTTTTATATCTTTTTTTATCTTTTGTTATTTCTACTTTGCTAAAAGTGTATATCTGATCTAAGAGTCTTCTAGTAGAGTTCTTATGGTCTCTTGTATATAGGATCATGACATCTCCAAACAGGGATAATTTACTTCTTCCTTTTCTGTTTGTACCTCTTTTATTTCTTTCTCATGCCTTATTGCTCTGGCTAAGAATTCAAGCACTATAATGAAGAATAGTGGTGACAGTGGACACCTTTGTCTTATTCCTGATTTTAGAGGGAATGCTCTCAGTTTTTCCCTCATTCAGTACTACGGCTGTCGGCTGTCGGTCTGTCACACATATATGTCTTGTTGAGGTGTAAACCTTCTATTCTTAGATTCTTAAGGGTTTTAATCATGGAGGGATGTTGGATTTTGGCAGAGGTGGGTTTTTTGTGATTAAGTCTGTGATTCTTGTCCTTGCTTCTGTTTGTATGCTGCATTACATTTATTGATTTGTGGATGTTGAATCATCATTGTGTTCCTGGAATAAAACCAACTTGATCATGAAAAAAAAAGTTTAGGATAGTTACTCTTAGCTAGGAATGGTGGCCCAGACCTGAAATCCAAGGTCCTCAGGAGGTGGAGGTAGGAGGATAGTGGGTTTAGGCCAGCTGAGCAAAGTTAGTGTGAGACTATCTGAAAAACAAAAAAAGAACTGGCGCTGTGGCTCAAGTGGTAGAATGCATTCCTAGCAAACTGGAAACTGAGTTCAAACCTCAGTATCAAAAAAAAAAAAAAAAAAAAAGAAGAAAAAAAAAAGAAAGAAAAGAAGGAAGGAAGAAATAAAAGAAGAGTAGAACAGTTACTCTTTGAAAGACACTGCTAAGTAAATGGAAAGACAGGACAGACTGCGAGAAAAGATTTGCAAATGACAGATGTGATAAAGGATCTAATCCAGGGTATGTTAAGAGCACACAAAACTTATGATAAGAAATCAAATCATTCAGTAAAGAAGTAGTAAAAGGTTTGAATAAACGCTTCACCTAAAAAGATACATGCATGCCCAAAAAACAGGAAAAGACACTTAATCAACAATTAGTAGATAAATGCAAATTAAGGTGGCAAAGTTTAAAATTTAAAAGTCTAAAATTACAAGCATCTTAAGTTGAAAAGTCCAATGACTCCTGCTTAGTGTTGTTACGCAGAAGATGGAGCACCTGGAACCTCATACACTGATGGTGTGAATGTAAAATGATACAAACACTTGGGAAAATAACTTTTAATTTCTTAAAAGATGAAATATGCACCCACCTTCTGACTCAGTCATTTTATTCCTACCCATTTCACTCCTATCAAAATGAAAGCATGTATCCACACCAAGATTTGGATAGCCATGTGCAAACAGCTCTGTTGGTAATATCTCAAATCTGGAACTAATTCCAATAAACACCAATCAGTCAATGGACAAATTGTGCCATATCCACACAGTAGAATACTATTCAACAGTGAAAATTTGTGAACCAAAGCATGGATGGATCTAAAAATAATTACACTAAGTTAATAAGCCGGATTTTTAAAAGTACATCTTATGTGTTCCGCTTGTATAAAATTCTTAAGAATACAAGAAAATCCATAGTGACAGAAAGCCAACCAGTGGTTGCTTGGTGATGGGGAAGGTATGGGAGGGTCAAATGGATATGGGGAATCTGGAAGTGATGACACATCTGTTACCTGTGTGGTGGGGGTCTCATGAGTGTGCAACTCAAGTCATCAGATTTACTTTTAAATGTGTGATTTTTGTTGCATGTCAACTGTAAGTCTGGAAGACATATACTTATAGACAGTTAAAGAGAGGAGGAAGGAGGGGGAGAGAGAGAGAGACAGAGAGAGAGAGAGAGAGAGAGAGAGAGAGAGAGATTCTGAAATACACCCTGATTTCAGGATTTAATTTACAATTCCCAAAGTGCCATGATCTAAAGCAGGAAAAGGCAAATAATCCCAACCCTGTCTTTATTTGAGAATATTTGTAGTTTTTTGAAGAAAGTACATAAAAGGCCTCAGAATGAATGATTCTTTTTTCTTTCTCTTTTATTTTTGTGATTAAAAAAAATTGGGGGGTTGCCTGTGCTTGCTAGGCAGGTGCTCTACCACTTGAGCCACATCCCCAACTCCTTTTGCTTTTAGTTATTTTTCAGGTAGAGTGTTGCTTTTGCACAGGGCTATCCTGAATCTGTGATCCTCCTACCTGTGCTATGTGCTGCTGGGATTACAGACACACACCACAACATCCGGCTTGTTTGTTGAGACTAGATCTTTCTAACCTTTTTTCCCAGGCTGGCCTTGGACCTCCATCCTCCTGATCTCCACCTTCTAAGTGACTGTGATTACAGGTGTGAACCACTGCATCCAACTCTCAATACTTTGTGCTACTTTTTGTAATCCTGAGAATCGTGGTGCAATTTGGCATGCTAACATGATTGAAACATGGTATCTCCTACAGCACTACAGAAGTGCCTTCCACTGGACGAAGCCCAGTCAGGAATCTGTGGTTGCCAATAAGGTCCCCTCCCCTTTGCATCTCCTGTAGGTCAATATAAATCCTGCTCCTTGCAAAGCCCCTTCATCAAGGGAACACAAAATTGCACTTTCAGATTTCTGTTTTCACCCAGTGAAATGAGGCTCCTGGAGTTTATTCCCACCATGGAAACAAGCTAATGTCATTGCTGTTGCTTCAACCTGCAGAGGGCAGTGGCAGCTTTGCTGTGCTGTGAGGCCATGTTTCTTCTCTTCCAGGTGTGGACACCTGCTGGCCCAGGCAGGAAGCACAGCAAGATGCCATCACCAGTCCTCTTGGATCCCTTCGTGAGCAACAATTTTAAGCTTCTACCCACAATAAGTGTATATTTGTATACATTATGTGCAGGTCAGAGGGCATGCATGAAAAAATGTATCAAAATGCCCTTCAAATATTAATATTAATTTAAAGTTAATATTTTATTAATGGTATCAAAATCAGTATTTTGAGTGTGATGTAAATGAGTGTATATCATTAAAAATGTTTAGCTTAACCACTGTAAAACACAAAGTGAGGATTTGGTTTTGTTGATATAAAGTTTATTTCCTTTTTTGTGGTACTGGGATTTGAACTCAGAGTGTTATGCTTGCTAAGCAAATCTTTACCACTTGAGCCATGCCCCCAGCCTTCTTTGGCTTTTGTTATTTTTCAGTTAGAGTCTTGCTTTTTTCCCTGGCATCTTTGGACTGTAATCCTCCCACATATACCTCCTCTGTAATTGGTACTAAAGATATGCACCATGACACCTGTCTTGTTTGTTGAGGTGGGGTTGTACTAACATTTTGCTGGGGCTGGCTTTGAACAGTAGTCCTCCCAGTCTCTACCCCCTGAGCAGCTGGAATTACAGGTGTGTGCTACCACTCCCAGCTACATAAAGTTTATATCAATAAGGATTCAAATGGCTATCGTAGCTACAAAAGTTACTGCAGGAAAAACATAAATGGAAAAGCAAGTGGCATGAATTGGCTATGCTTAATAATTCAGTAGCTTCCACTCATTGGTTATGTAAATTAAAAAACCACTTCTATTAAATTTCTATCTCCTCCATGTAAATCGGTTGTTCTTGCAAGCTAATTGAGTGAGGAATTGCATTGAAAACTTTTTTTAACAAATGGGTTCCCTAGGTCTCAAAACTTCACATGGAAGTCTCTGCTAACAAGTTCTTAGGTGGATTTTTAATGTGAGGCTCATTATTTTCAGAAAAAGAAATAAGGAGGAAATAATTTCAAGTACCCATTTTCAAATATTCTTTCTGTATTTTTTAAAATAAAACATTTACTTTCTCCTTCATTATAAAAATGTCACCTTTAGTTTGAAAGGACACAGGTATCACACTTTTATAAAAAATCTGTATATTGATCATGGAAGGAGTACAAACTTGGAGCATTTCTCTTCTCTTCTCTTCTCTTCTCTTCTCTTTGTCCAGAAGAGGAAATCCCTCTGTGAACCAAGGTTTCCCACAGTCACTCCATGCTTCATTACAGCTGTTTTAAAGACACTTTTGTATTCAGAGGTCTCATTTGACAATCAGCTTCACTTGGTGGGTGACAATTGCAGCATCTGGTGCTGCAATTTCACGTCACTTGGTGCTGAAATGCGTCCTCATGGGTGCAGGGACTGAACTAGCTATTACCTTCTCAGAATCCAAAGAGGCGACTATGTCAAGGGTTAGTTTAGGCAGCACATTTTGTCTCATAAATTATGTTTTCTTCAAAATAAGCCAGTTAGTGTGGAGAACATTTCATCTCAAGTCCATCTTTCCTTTCAGAACTCACTGATTGTAGCTTTATGAGTATTTTATCATTGAAAGAGGATACAGCATAAGCTAAGCCTGGTAGAAATGCTTGGGTTTGACCACACAGTGTAACAATCCTCCCATACTATTTAATTGCTTGACAACATTTCTCTGTGTCTTTGAGCAGTGCTTGCTAACAGAATGTGGACTCATCACCATATCCATTTATTTTTTTGCTTTGGTCTTTTTGCCACAACAAAAAGACATTTCCCAATTGCATTCAGGTCATTGTGCTTTGATAACAAGCAAGAAGTCCCAAAAGTTGTATTTTAAAATGTATTATTATTTTTAGTGCATATTTATAAATTACTGGACTCAGATGTTGCCTGATTTTAAGTATTGCTAAAATTATTGAAATAGGTTTCATGTTAAGGGAATTTCCAATATCAGCATTTCCATAATCAACTGTTTCTTTGCAAGAATCCTTTTAGAGCGCTGGTCTATGGAACAAGGCATAGTTTAGTTTGAACCAGGCATGATCTGTGAACGTACCTGAGTCCTCGCCATTGACCACATGAGGACACCATACCTGCCCTCCAGCCCAGTGCTGCTGCTTTTTTGCTCTGTCCTCTGGATAGAGCAAGGGGCCTAGATCACTAAATTTAAACACATTACACATTATTTTAAAAATAAAACTAAGTGTAAAAGAAAGTCAAAGTATTTTGTCTTCATACTGCCAGTGTCACTTAGTTTACCACATTGGTTGAGTTTACACCACTTCTGAGATCACTGTTAGAGACCAGTCTTTGTGTGACTAAAACTTAGGATTTTTTTTATAATCAGTAAATATACTTAAATTTTAAAATATGGAGAAAGTGTGCACACTAAGAAGTAAGAAAAATAAGGAAGGGTAATGTGTGCATCCACAGCAGACAATGGGATTATAAAGACATTTTTTCTTTTTTTGGCAGTACTGGGGTTTGAATTCAGGGCCTCACACTTGCTAGGCAGGCACTCTATTACTTGAGCCACTCCACAGGATCTTTTTTTTTTGTGTGTTGCATATTTTTGAGGTAGGGTCGTACTCTCCCCACCCCCAGGCTGGCCTTGAACCATGATTCTCCTGACTCTGCTTCTTAAGAAGCTAGAATTACATGTGAGCCACTGGTTAGTAAATTTAAGGAAAGTTAAAACCAAACAAAGTAAAACCCTGCTGAGCTCTGAGATTATCTGTGCTGAAACATGTTTAACTAAAAAGAATATTTGCACACAAATAACTAAGAAGGAGTAGTGACTTAAAATGTCAAACTATTTTCACGATGAGAGTATAAAAATCGATTTGATGAGGTCTAATAAAACTAAAGTGATAATGAAATAGGGGAGGGATCATGTGTCTATCTTTCCATCTCCAGAAAGGCTGAGATCTTTGCATGCTTAGCTTTGATAATTGAGAATTTCATCAAATAATAGAATTTAGATTTTTTCTTGCTGTTTGAAATTTGTGTATCAGAAGTTTGATACAATTTAAAAATGATGAACAGACAAAATATTTCATGAACATGACAGGTGAGAACCTGCACACTTTGCCTCCTGTGTCACAGAATTTCAGTTTAATTTGGTTCAATACAAAGAATTTTTGTACAACATGGAGGAAGCCTTTGAGCAAAAAATGACAAGTCCAGGGTATGATAGTCTCAGTGAGCTGACATGTGACAAACATCAGGGTCACTTAGCCCAGGTGGCTACAGGGTGTGCCCCTCTGGGAGCAGCTATGGACTTGGACATTGTGATAGATGCTTAGAAACAAACTAAAAATCCAAATTTTAATATCACTACCTTGGCAAAACTTTCAAAAGAATAGATTTGTTTGTTTGTTTTGGTATTTTTGGCAGTACTGGAGTTTGAACTCAGGGCTTTGGCCATACCTCCAGTCTATTATTTTATTTTATTTTTTTTTGTTCTTTTTGCCCAGGCTGGTCTGGACCATGCCTCTTTTTATACTCCCTCTTTTTCTACTTCCTTCCCATAGCTGGGAAGACAGGTGTGTATCACCACAACCAACTATTTCCCTTTATGTGGGAACATTATTGTCCTGGCTCTTCTGGAACTCATGTCCTCCCAGTCTCAGCCTCCCAAATAGCTAAGATTATGGGCATGAGCCACTGTGCCCAGCTAAAAGAGTATTTTTTTTAAAGTGGAGGCATTTATTTTGCAATACTGACTCTGTCCACACAAATTCATTTTCTCTTTTTCCATCTCTTGTAGCACCAGCATCCATGCTTACAGGGCTATCTTCCTGGTCCTCATTGCCAATGTCATTCTTCACTGGTTTTAAAGTTTCATGAGAAAGAATCAAATATAGATTTTGCCTTTTAAAAAATCTGCTGAGGACTTAATGAATGTTTCCAATATTCCAATCTGAAAAAGTGTTTGCTTTTGGACAATGCTTTTTTCCTTCTCTCTATTTCTTCCTTCTAGAAGGCCAACTAGACATTTCATGGAACTTCTACCCTCCGTGACTATTAACCTCTCTTTAGTATTTTCAGTCTGTTATGCTGTGCTCATTCAAAATAATTTCTACAAATCTTTCTTCCATTTCTCTAATTCTTCTTTCATCTGTATTTAGTAAGCTATCTAACCCAAATTTAAGTTAGTTATCTTAATTTTCATCTTTATAATTTTGTGTCCAGAATTTATTTTTAGTTCTATTTAAATGAAATCTGCCTTTTCCATATTATCTTATTTTTGCTTATTCTTCTAGTCCTATTGTTATTTATTTGACCAATTTAAACACATTTTAAAGTCTCCATTTTTTTTCTATTCATTTTTTCCTGTACTATTCATTTTGTAGTGACCAGGCATGTGGCAGTTCGTTCCTTCACTCTTTTTCTAAGTTTGACGGTAAATCAACTTTTGGAGAGATTATTTCTGTGTAAGTTTTCATGTGAAGATGTCTCTTTGGGATCATTTTATGTTTGCCTTTGCCTTAGCTGTAAGAGTTTGGTGCTATAACAACAGCTTTGCATTATTTTTCTAAACTGATATTTCTGAGGCTTTCAGGTTTCTCGATCACTGTCCAGTGTAGTGGACCTCTGTGTCATGTCCCTTGGTCAGTGGGAGAATTTCTCTGACCTCTGTTTCAATGGTGGCTCTCTGGAAAGAGCTCAGAAATGGCTTCTCAACAGCTGAGAATGTGGCTGTTGTTCTTATCACATGACATCTAGCCATCAAGTGAGATAAACTTTTTTTCTGCCTTTGTGATCCATAAAACCATGAACAGGATACTTAATCCCTATAAAAATTGCTTCCCTCACCTATGTAACAGAAGTAATGCCTCAATAATTATGGTAAAAATAAATGAGTTTATGGGTAAACCATTTGGCACATAGTAGATAATCTTTTTAATTATGTAATCATCTTTAAATTCTACAGAGCCAGGTGGTTTTGAGACAATGACAGCAATTGTAGAAGAAGCTGATCTTCTTTCAGAGAGGCATTCGTGGTTACTTTGCCAGCCACAAAACCATGCCTGTAGAGATTTTTCTCTACACTCACCTTTGTATCTGTCTTTAACAATTCATCCTGCCCATTACTCAAAATTATACTACTTAATTTTCAGCCCCTATGGCATTATAAATCTCATATTGTAATTGCTCAATGGTGTGGTTGGTTAAAATATCCCTTTTCTAGATTGATACTCAGGTGTACTGACCAATGTTTCCAGGATGGACTCTAAGGCAGGCTAAAATAGTGAAACAACATTTCAGTAGAAAGAGTTATCATTGTATGCTAATTATTTAATTTTATTCAATATTTTCAGCAATCTTTTGAATCAGATTTTCATCTTATTTTAGCAATAAAACTGTGACTTAGTGACTTTGAGTTCTATGCCCAAAGTCACATGATATACTCATGTCCAAGCCAAAGGTCCAATCTAGCTTGTATTGGTGCCCAAACCATGGAACTTCTACTAGTGGTGAATGAGATATTGAATTCTGTTTTGCCTCTGAATCCACACCTTTAAATTAGCATAATGTGTCAACTGCTCATTTTCATAGGCTGTGGTGTCAATATAGGTAGGAATGTCTTTCAGTAAATAAGGTGGAAGCCCTTAAATGTAACGCAAAGGGAGAGAAACGGTTTTGCATGCTCATTTTATATATTTGGTAACACTGCCTGTGACTGATGATAGATCTGGGAAGTATGTTGTTTAACTCTTCTGTTCATAATCACCATCTCATTTTAAGCACTTTGATAGACAAAGACAGGTTAATAAACTGCTGACCAGTTTGCTGGCTCTTATTATAGGCAGCTGCATAATATGGGTCATATGGTCTCAGAATGGGGCCAGCTCCTTGTCAAGAACAGTAGGTCCACTTTTCTTCATGTAATAAGGGGGCTGAATGTGCTCAGTTAAATTGGTATCAAGTACAGAGAGACCTGCTGAGTTTCTTTGTTTGGAAAAAGTGAGACTTGCACAGTGCTCTAAAACAAATGCAGTGCAACGTGAACAGGCGTACTGTTATCTCAATTGCTCTTTATGAGCTCTGTTTTCAATAGCAAACAAACTCCAAATTTTACTTTTCCAACTAGCTTTTCACTAAAGTTGTTGCCCACTATTTTTATTGTATTTTTCTAAGCCACGCAGGGCTTTTGTGTGCTGGTGTAGGACACAAAGAAGAACAGAAGGAGAAGTAAATATTGGGAAATAATCATTGTTTCTGAAAGAGACATGGTGTTCCATTACAGTCCTCCAGGGCATTTTGGCAGAGGTACTCGCTAACTCATGAAACACTGAGGGTTAAGATGGGCTACAGTAACTGTAGCAATCTGTTCAGAAATTTTAGATCAAAATTTCATAGGCAGAGCCGAGAAGCTAACCCCAGTAACCAATTATAGACACAAAGCCTTAATTGCCAGAGGTGAGAGAAGACACCAACAGTTTAGGGTGAGATGGAGTGAGATTCAGAAAAGGTCAGAAACATGAGGGCAATGTCTAGGACAATTTCCAGAAATACCCTTGGAAGATTTATATGAGTGCCTATTCATTCTTCAGTCTGTGCATGGCATATGAGGGGTTAGTCTGGATGAAAGAGCATCAGAACACATATTGCTTACTCTTTCCTAGAAGAGTTAGGTACAAGCATTTATTTGTAAGATGTAACTAAAAGAACAAGTGCTCAGAAATATTACTGTTCCTTAAGGATCCATCCAGAGTAAACTAGTCATCTTATCCTCCCCCAATCCCTAATCCTGTGTCCCTTGATGGACTAAATGCAAATTCAGGTAAAGGTAAAGCCCCTTTGGGAAAAACTCAGCAGCAAATAATCATGGTTTCTGAAAGAGACATAATGCTCCATTATAGCCCTAGGGCCATTTTGGCTTAGGTATCAACCCCATCATGAGAAACAAGGATTACAATGGACTACACTGAGTCAGAATTTAGACGAAAATCACTTAGAAATGAGAAACTAACCTCATCAAAGTGCTTCAAATCAGATGGCAATTGTGTGCAGGAGTTAAACAGCACACTTTTCAGATCTATTGTCAACCATATGATATGGTCAGTACCTGAAAGACATTGTGCTAAAAGACAAGAAAAAGACAAAACAAAACACGTCACCTGCAAATATTGGTTTCTAACTATCAGTGTCTGGAAAGACTTGAGAAGAATTCATCGTGTAGAGTGACACACTGATACATTCCCAGTCATCACCTAAAGCTTGACTATAGTGTTAGGACAACTCCAGATCAAATGAAACTAGCTTTGTCCGTCCAACACACATTTGTTCTGCTCAAGTGCATTATTGAGGTTGATTGTGTAATGTGGAAAAACACCCAAACACCCTTCCTGAGAGAAAATGTTGCTAAGATAAACCATACATGTAAAAAAAAAAAAAAGCAGGGGAATTATATCCTAAGTGATTTATTGGTAAATGAAAAGGAAACAGGGCATGCACATTTAAAGGAAAACAAAGGCTGATAGTTGGGTCTTGGGCTTTATAATACTCTACAACTCTAAAAAAGTGGTTATTATGATTTAATTGTATTTTGCATCTCTGGTCATTAATTAGAAATACTACCTCTTTGGTCACTTAGACTTTTTATTTTGTGCCTTTTAATTTCTATGTAAATATTGGTGTTTCCCACTCTAGGCTACAGAAGCTAAATAGGTCAACATGTTGACAAGATGCCTCATAGGGTATCTTGAGGATGAGATGGTTTTTTTTGGAACAGTGCCAGGGATTGAACAAAGGATCTCATGCATGCTAGGCAAGTGGTCTATCACTTTAGCCATGTCCATAGCCATTTATGCTTTGGTTATGTTTTCAGAGAGGGTCTCATACTTTTGCCCAGGCTGTGATTGTTCTACCTCTGCCTTCTAAATGGCTGGGATTACAAGTGTGAGCTACTATGCCTGGCTTGCTTTTTGAGATAAAGTCTTGCTAACTTTCCCCTCCCCTCAGGCTGACCTCAAACCACACATCTCTGGCTCCCATGTAGCTGGGATTACAGTGTAGGTCACCATACCCGGCCCATTTTTCTTTTAGTTACTTTTTCAGACAGGGTCTCGTGCTATTACCTGGGCTGGCCTTAGACTGTGTTCCTCCTATCTCTTCCTCCCAAGTAGTTGGAATTACAAGCTTGAATCGCATCACTTGAATAGGCTTTGTGTGTATGTGAACATAAGTGTGTAAGACAATGGGGCCCAGATATATAGTGCTCTGGCTGAGGGGACTAACTCTGAAGTCAGAATGCCTGATTTGATCTTAGGAAAATTACACAACTTTCCTGAGTTTCAATTTTTTGTCATTTATAGAATAGGAAAAATAATAGTTCTTTCTTTATAGGACTAAATGAGATATTGCATGTAAAATGTTTGTACAGTACCTGACGTAGCAATTTCTTCTTCTTCTTCTTATTGCTATTATTTTTAAACAAAGCTATTTAAAAATAAGAAGTCACAAAAAGTGAACTTTTTTTGGTGGTACTGGAGATTAAACACAGGGCCTTATGCTTATTAGACAAACATTCTACCACTTTAACCATGCCCACAGGCCATTGATTTTTAGTTTGTTTTTCAGTAGAGTGTGGTGTTTTTCTAAGCTGACCTTAGACTGTGATCCTCTTACCTCTGCTTCCCAAATAGTTGGGATTACAGAAGTCAGTCACCATGCCTGGCACGAGTAAATCATTGACCACAAGCTTTATTGAAAGAAAAGTGCACAGTAAGAATATGCAACTTCGTTTTTACTTTATATATCTTTAACATATTGTTTCTAATTTATTGAGATAAGTTATTGCATTAGTTATATTCCAAAAGCTTTGCTATGTTGTATTTTAATACACATTTAATTAAAATGTTTTGTGATCTCTATTATTATTTCATATTTGACTTATAAGATATTCATAAACATATTTTTTTTGCCTTAAGGTCTACTTTCTTTGATATTTCTTTAAAGTGAAAGGAAGAAAATTCATTATGACAAAATATTTAATTAACAAAGAAAGCAAAAAAAAAAACCACACCCCAAAACAAAGAAAAACAGTAATTCTAAATTTGATTTCCGTATCAAAGAAAATAAAATTACAACATATGAAGCAAGAATTAGCAGAACTAGAAAATCAGATACACAAAGCTAAAATCATACTGGGAGATTTTAGTACTATTTTAACATTTCTGTGTCTCATTACCACTAATAGTATAAGTCACAAAATTTGAGTTATATGAAAGACTTAAAAAGCATGACCAACAATGGTGATTTAATTAATATCTATGTAAGATGGTGCCCCAAAATTGTAGGTTGTATATCTCTTCCAGGTATATGTTAAATTTGGCCAAATTTTATTATATTCTGAGCTATAAATCAAGTCTTAAAAAATTGATAGTATACAACCTGGGGTCACTTTAATCTAGTTTCTGAATCAGATTTTCTGTGCCACTCTGATGAGGTAACACAAGGCTGTAATCTTTTTAAAGGTTGGTTCTGATTCATCGCTGTCTACGAGTGGATTAAAAGGCTAAGAATGTAGCAAAAGACAATACTGACTGACACCATAAGCTGTGAAATTAATTTGGAGAGAGGCTCAGAATATCAGCAGAAAAAGTGCTTGATGCTACACCAGAGGCTGTCAGGACCAGGTCTAGAGTCTTTGTCTCACTTTTCTGTGTAACAACTCTACTTTTTGTTAGCCAGGCCAGAGGGAGAGGGTATAGTTTAAGAAAAATGAAAAGCTTTAGCATCCAGAGTCTTTCCAGTCTTGAGGTAAGCAGGCAACAGACCCCAGTAAAATCTATATTTCAGATAAACAGCAAACCATTTCTTAATGTAAGTATGACCTAGGCAATATATAAACTACATTTATAGTAGAAAACTTATTGTTTGTATGAAACTCAAATTTGAATTGGCATCTTGTATTTTTATTTGTTGAATCTGGTAGGTTTATCTAAGTGGGAAGATGTCTTGGGAAAAACTGCTGAATGTGATGGACTGATGGTGTGAACATTTGAGAGGAAGCTGGATGACAAAGTAGAAGAATTTCATTTTGGCTCCAGTGTAGCTTGAAAGGACACACAGTGACAAGAAATAAGTCAAGGAAAGGGACAAAATTCTATTATAATTCCATCCAGACTGAAGATTTAAATGCTGTAATGACTCAAAAATTCACATTGGATAAGTGATAAATTAAGACTTAAAGAGAGGCAAACAGTATTCAGGAATGAATAGAAATTACTGAATAAGGATTGATTACCTATCAATACAGTCTTTGTTACTGAGGTATGATTTAAAATGATGGATCCAGAGGTCTTTAAACAGAAATCTTCCAGTTGCCATAGCAACATTATAATGGTTTATTATGTCACTTTTCAGCACATTGTTTCTAATATGACTACATTATTTTAAACTATGGTTGCCAAGAGAATGCAAATGCTACTCACATTTAGATAATTCAGTGCTCACTCAAAGTACAAAATTATGATTTGGGGCTCCACATAAATGTGTGTGATGTGGTAAAAAAATATCATAAACAGAAATGGGTATTATTGAACTCAGACTCTGAGGTACTATTATCTGAAATTGAAAAGCTCAATATGAGAAGAAGTTCTGTGGATTTGACAGAATGTTCCCAAGCGCTACTTCTCTTTAGAACTGCTGTGGCTCCTTGACTTCTGACGGTCACCCCGAGTTGCCTGTGTCTGACTCTGCACACTTTTCTAGCAAGTCTTACACTATGGCTAGATGTGTTCCAATTGTTATTTCAAAAATCATTTTTTACAGGAAGATTTTTTCCTTTCCATATTAACCTAAACTGTTGTAATGAGAATGTTACTTAAACATGTTCAGACATGAATCACTCTTTTAGGAACAATACAAATTAGTAAATTATACACAAACTTTCAGAAAACATATTTAAAACTCATAGTGTATTGGTTCAGTGTGGTAGGTTATATTATTTTTATTTTGAAATTTCTGTATTTCTACTTGAAAGATAATATAATATGACTGCTAAGACATGAACCCTTTAATTGTATTTCACTCTGCTACTTTGGAAGGCACAACTGATTTTCTCAACCAGATTTCTATGATCAATCTGCTGGGCAATGTTTATTTGTATAGGGCATTGAATCCCATTTGTATTTTGCCTGGCACAAATCCAACATATGAATTATGTTCAGTTCTGATTTCATAACAGTTCAGCCCACAATAGTTAAAGTTGTACTCTTTGGTGGCTCCTGAGCGTAAAATGGACATTAGAACCACAAGACTAGCACTTAGCATAAGATGGTCACACACATAATACAGTGCATGCTTATGCAAGCATTTAATACATATTCATCACAGTAATGACTATGTAGGCTTGTTTAACAAAGGAGTTGCCATGAAAAAGTCATTAGCTTTGAGGTAATAGAATTCTTCAATCTTTAAATAGTCTCTCAATGAAATGCATAAGCTTGGTGTGTTCTCCATGCACAACAGTGGTTAGACCATTGCCTCTACTTTTGCAACTTTTGGATAGCAACTGATCCCTGAAAACAGTCCATTGATTCCCAAAATCAACTGAATTTCCTACCTTACTTTTTTAAATGCAATTTTCTCTGTTTCTTTTGTGTTGGATCGTTTGGAATACTACCCACCCCCCCAAAATGCTCATCCCAAAGTATTCACATTACTTTTCCCGGTACCAGATCCCTCTGGCTATAGGGATCCTATAATCCTATCCTTGTGGCAGATCAGACCTCAAATCCCCTGAATCTTATTGGCTGGTATGGGGGTTTCTCTTATACCCATCTTGGCTAAGATACTTGCACTGTTCCAACATTCATAGCCCCTGATTCTGTTTGCCCAGGTTAAGCAATTCTATACTTAAACAAAATAGACTTCAAAGTAAAACCTTAATTTTCCTCTTTCAAGTCTTCAAAGCCAAATGACTTTCCTACCTATTTTAATCTTGGTTAGTGGTGTTAGCACACAAAGAATCAAACACAGTACAGAGTTTGATCATTTTTTCCCCTTGCAATCCACATTTACTGCCATTTTTTTCTGTTTTTTTTTGTTGCAACAAATATCCTAAATTAAGTTACTTATCTTCATTCTTTCTTGAACTGACTGCAGTCAGGCTTTTAAGCCCTGATTCCTTTGAAATTCTTCCTATCAAGATAACCAAGAACCTTCATACTGATCAGCACTCCTGTATTGAAGTCTTTGCAGTTACCATTAATCTCAGTCATTCTCCACAAATGTAGTATTATAAAATTTATTCTCTTGCTTAAGACAAAGATACTGAGACTCTGACCAGGCTTTCTCTATTCCAATAGGCTTCATAGCACAGGTCCATGAACCAATGTGTGTAGGTCTTTGTGCTGATGAAAAAATTAAAAAATTTATACTTCATATACTTTTTGTGGGGTGTTGCTATGGTACCCTTTGTCTCGGGAATTGACCTCTCCTTTTAGCCAGTGGGCCTGAGTCAGAGAAATGGTCAAATCTAAAGTACTCTATTGGAGTAATTGCTTTTAAACTCATAATTACCAACTCTCAAGTTTCTTTTTTGCATAAATTAAGTAATTCCTCCTTGACTTCCTGCCTCAAGGAAAAATGTTCTAGAAACCATCTTGAAAGTTCCTCATGTGGTTGACTCTGACCTTGTTCTTAGTTGTGATGATTGCACTCACCTTGCTTCTGACTGTTAAGTGCTACCACCTGGTCTGTTATTGCAAGTCCTATCACTCTTCTCAGTATCAGATTTAATGACATCCCTTACCATGAGCTCTGGCCTACTTCTGACAGGCACACTGAGCTTTTTAGTGAGACTGGTTCCCCTCTTATCAGCATATGCTTGAACTATTTTGGTACACAGAGTATCCTCCAGGCCCTTTTAAGGAACAGAGGACTCTGTTGGGTTTTCCAGTCTAGCCTAGCCACTTCTCTGAACCTTTGCGTAGTAGTTTTGGCATTTCCACTTCGATTAGCAGCAATCCATTACCTTCCCCAGGCTTCCATATGTCATCATTGCAGCACATTTATACTTTCTCCTCGATTTTCACCAGAGTGTTAGACTGTGCGTTGTGAGAGAGTATTCCCACGGATGAATTCTCCCATAGACACTGTTTTGCCCAGCACTCTCAGAGTCCAGATGTTGAACAGACTATAATCAACCCTGTAATCAGTCTACTGTATGGTATCCAGCATGCTCACAGTCCAGTTCTGTCCACTTCATGAATAGCATTGATGTTCCCTGTGTCATGCTCCATGTACAGCATCTGGCAGCGCGGGTCCAGCTTTTGGCATGCAGGTTAGACAAAATGTTGTAGCTCCTTTCTTGATTAGCAGACACTGTACATGTGTACCAGGATTTGACCCTTCTTATTATCTAATTGTCATCCAGGGAGGTGAATCCTGAGGGAAAGAAGCATTATTTTCTTTCTTGCCTCATCTGAAGCCTCTGTGCAATCAGAACAGGAAGGGGGCCACTATTTGGTAAGAGGGATGCATTTATTCTTCCTCCAGCTCAATAGTTTTAGGGAAATGTCTGTTCAAGGTTACACTGCATTCTCATGTTTTAAATTCACATTCTCTCCATACCAGAGCTCTGGCCTTGAGGCAAGAGACCTGCCAGACCGAAGAATCCTCCCTTCACTGAAGCTCCACTACTCTTTATGATTATCATCATCATTATTATTAGCACACTAATTGTATAATTTGATGGGCTTCATTGTGACATTTCTATACCTGTACACATTGTGCTTTGTTCACGACCATTTCTTTATGTCTCTTTCTTTTCCCTCTTCCCCTGGTCCACTTCTTCTTCAGTTTCTACAGATGATAAAAATATATGCAATATTTGCACTCCTTTGTCTGGTGATCGTGATTAACATGATAACATTCAGTTCCATTCATTTTCCCACAAATAACATGATTTCATTCTTTTTTGTGGCTGAATGATACTCCATTGGGTATATATACTATATTTTCTTTGTCAGTTTATCAGTCGATGGGTACCTAGGCTGATTCTATATTTTGGCTATTTAAATAGTGCTGCTATAAACATGGAGGTTCAGGTAACTCTACTGTATGCTGACTTACATTTCTTTGGATGCATGCCTAGGAGTGGTACAGAAGGAGCATATGGGAGTTATATTTTTAGGTTTTTGAAGAACCTTCAAACTGATTTCCACAGTAGTCAAGCTTATTTACTACATTCTCACCAACAGTGTATGAAGATTCCCTTTTCCAACCATCATCACCAGCAACTGTTGTTTGTTTTCTTAATGATTGCAACTCTGACTAGTGTGAGATGGAATCTTAATGTCATTTTTATTTGCATTTCTCTTATGGCCAAGGATGCTGAACTTTTTTCATGTGTTTATTTGCCATTTGTACTTCTTTTGAGAACTGGGTATTCAATTTATTTGCCATTTGTACTTCTCTTGAGAACTGGGTATTCAATTTATTTGCCATTTGTACTTCTTTTGAAAACTGGATATTCAATTTATTTGCCATTTGTTAATTGGATTATTTGTTCTTTTGGTGTTTAATTTTTTGAGATCTTAATATATTCTGGATATTAATCCTTTATCTGATGATCGATAAAGATTTTTCTCTCATTTTGCAGATTCTGTTTTGATTCTACTGATTGTTTCCTTTGATGGGCAGAGACTTCTTAACTTGATGCGATCTGAGTTGTCAATGCTCATTCTTATTTCCTGAGCAATTGGAATCCTATTCGCAAAGGTATTTTCTTTAGGTGTTTCCCTTATGTTTCCTCTAACAGTTTCAAATTTCAGGTTTTACATTAATATCCTTGATTCATTTTGAATTAATTTTTGTACAGGGTGAGATTCAGAGGTTTTATTTCAGTCTTTCACCTGTGAATAGTCAGTTTTCTTAAAACCGTTTGTAAAACAATATGTGTTTTTGGTACTTTTGTCTAGACAAGATGGCTATTGCTGAGTGGGATTATTTCTGGATCTTCTGTTCCATTGGTGTACATGTCTGTTTTGTGCCTGCCATGCTGTTTTTGTTACTATACCTCTGTAGTATAGTTTAAAGTCAGAAATTATGATAACTCCAGATTGGTCTTTTTGCTCACAACAGCTATGGCTATTTGGGGACTTTTGTGCTTCCATATGGATTTTTAGGATTTATTTTTCTATTTTGGTAAACAATGACATTGAAATATTTATGGGATTGCATTGAATCTATACATTGCTTTTGGTAGTACTAGCCATTTTCATAATATTCATTCTGCTAATCCATTAATCCATGAACATGGAAGGTCTTTCCATATTCTAGTGTCTGCTTCAATGCTCTATACTTTTCACTGTAGAAGTGTTTAATCTCACTAGTTGTGTCTATTCCTAGGTATTTTTTGAGTCTATTGGGAATTGGATTATTTTCCTGATTTCTTTCTCAGCCTTTTTGTTATGGTGTATAGAAAATCTACTGGTTTTTGTACATTGACTTTGTATCCTGTTTCTTTGTCATAAGTATTTATCAGATTTAAGAGTTTTTTGGTGGAGTTTTTAGGGTTTTGTAAGTATGAGATCATATCATCTGCATGTAGGGATAATTTGATTTCTTCCTTTTCTATTTGTATACTTTTTATTTCTTCTTTTTGCCTTATTGTTCTTATAAGAAATTCAAGCACAACATTAGATCCACTACTAGAGTGAAGAGAGTGATACCTTTGTCTCATTTCTACCTTAAAAAATTATCCATTTAATATGATTCTTGCCATAAGTGTGTTACATGGTCTTTATTATTTTGATACATAGTCTTTCTTTTCCTAGTTTCTTCAAAGCTTTTATCAAAGGATGTTGAATTTTGTCAAAGGCTTTTTATGCATCCATTGAAATAATCATGTGATATTTGTCCTTTGTTTATGTGTTATGCTATTTTTATTGATTTGTGTATGTTGAACCATCCTTTCTTATTTGGGGTAAAACCAACTTGATTGTGGTGTATGACTTTTTTCATTATAGTGTTGAATTTGGTTTACATGTATTTTTACTGAGAATCTTTGCATCTATGTTCATCAAGGAAATTGGTCTACCATTTTATTTTTATTTATTTTTTGTTGTGCCCTTGTCTCATTTTGGTATCAGGATAATACCGGTTTTATAGACTAAGTGTGGGAGTAATCCTCCCTGTCTGTTTCACAGAAAAATTTGAGGGACATTGGTATTAGTTTTTCTTTAAAGGTCTTAATAGAATTCAGCAGTGACTCCATTTGTCCTGGGCTCGTCTTTGTTGGGAGACTCTTTATTAGTACTTTAATATCATGCTTGTTATAGATCTGTTTAAGTGACTTATATCCTCTTGTTTCAGTGTTAGTAAGTCATATGTGGCTAGAAATTTATCTGTTTCTTCTAGATTTTTCAGTTTATTGAACTATAATTTTTCAAAATCTTCCTTGGCAATCCATTGAATTTCATTGACATTTGTCATAATATTCTCTCCTTTAGCTCTAACTTTATTAATTTGGGTCTTCTCTGTCTTTCTTTTGGTGGGTTTGACTATGGGAATGTGAATCTTTCTTTATTTTTTCAAATAACCAATTCTCTGTTCACTGATTCTTTCTATTGTTTTTTTAGCCTCCATTTCCTGAATTTCTGCCCTGATTTTTTTTTTAAACTCTGATATATCTTTATTTTTAAATTTTTTTTCTTTTATTATTCATATGTGCATACAAAGCTTGGGTCATTTCTCCCCTCTGCCCCCACCCCCTCCCTTACCACCCACTCTGCCCCCCCCTCCCCCCCACCCCCTCAATACCCAGCAGAAACTATTTTGCCCTTATTTCTAATTTTGTTGTAGAGAGAGTATAAGCCATAATAGGAAGGAACAAGGGTTTTTGCTGGTTGAGATAAGGGTAGCTATACAGGGCATTGACTCATATTAATTTCCTGTGCGTGTGTGTTACCTTCTAGGTTAATTCTTTTTGATCTCAGCTTTTCTCTAGTTCCTGGTTCCCTTCTCCTATTGGCCTCAGTTGCTTTTAAGGTATCTGCTTTGGTTTCTCTGCGTTAAGGGCAACAAATGCTAGCTAATTTTTTAGGTGTCTTATCTATCCTCACCCCTCCCTTGTGTGCTCTTGCTTTTAGCATGTGCTCAAAGTCCAATCCCATTGTTGTGTTTGCCCTTGATCTAATGTCCACATATGAGGGAGAACATACGATTTTTGGTCTTTTGGGCCAGGCTAACCTCACTCAGAATGATGTTCTCCAATTCCATCCATTTACCAGCAAATGATAACATTTCGTTCTTCTTCATGGCTGCATAAAATTCCATTGTGTATAGATACCACATTTTCTTAATCCATTTGTCAGTGGTGGGGCATCTTGGCTGTTTCCATAACTTGGCTATTGTGAATAGTGCCACAATAAACATGGGTGTGCAGTTGCCTCTGGAGTAACCTGTGTCACAGTCTCTTGGGTATATCCCCAAGAGTGGTATTGCTGGATCAAATGGTAGATCAATGTTTAGCTTTTTAAGTAGCCTCCAAATTTTTTTCCAGAGTGGTTGTACTAGTCTACATTCCCACCAACAGTGTAAGAGGGTTCCTTTTTCCCTGAATCGTCGCCAACACTGTTGTTTGTGGTGTTGCTGATGATGGCTATTCTAACAGGGGTGAGGTGGAATCTTAGCGTGGTTTTAATTTGCATTTCCTTTATTGCTAGAGATGGTGA